>NW_028258381.1:28129053-28282191 GCF_053883595.1 Heterocephalus glaber
ACAAAACTATAATGTGTGCTTAAGTTCATATTTTCTCATAATGTAGTTTGTAGTTAAAGAAAACCTTAGTAGGATAGATGATTACAATTAAATTTTGATCTCATTTAGACAGTGATGCTCAACATTTTAATTCTTTACTTTTTCTAGTCTATATTAATGTACTGGGGTACTATTTTTTAAACAGTACTTAGCACTTTCAGATAACTAAGATATGGCAAGTTTAATTATACAAAGCATAACTAAATGCAAATTTTTTTAGAAGATCTTTTCTAAAACTATGGTAAGTTGAAATACAAAGTGAAAGGGCACATATGCGATTTTTCTATCAGTGGCCTGTTTTTACAGAGAAAGAAACAGACCCAGAGGGAAAGTGGGGCATTTATAAAAGTATACAGCTTTTGGTCCAGAGGAGGGTGTTTCTGTCTGAAACTCATGGCTTTTTACTCTCACTTTAGACATAATTCTAATGAGTTTGGTTATCTGATTCCCCAAGCAAATGAAAAGCAAATTAGAAAGGAAAAAAAAAAAAGATAAAGTGACTAGAATCAAATGTAATAACTTCTGCAAAGTCAAAGAATTATCAACAGTAAAAGAAGAAACTGGAGGAAAAAACATCAAGAACATCACAAAAGAAACACATCACACATACCACATAGTGAATGGCAGTCCGATGACACTTAATCTAAGGGCAATACCTCTGTGCACATGGATAGCCCCTTGTGGTTTAACTGCATTCCAGTCTCTCTTTTGGTCTCTTGCTCCATTTTCCTCATCCCTCATTAGGCAATAACCATGCTGTTTAGTCCTGCAAAACTTGCCAAGTGTCTAGACATCTCAGGGAGCACTCACACCGTTCTCCCTGCTTCCGCTCTTTCCTCTCCACTCTTCACATGGCCAGGTTTTCTTTCTTTAAGATCCAGTTGATACAGTAACTGATCCTGGGAGGACACTCAGCAATTATTAATTGAATAAATAAATGAAAAATCATTACCTACACCACTGTGAATGCTGTATTCTCCAGGAAAAAAAAAAGAAACAAGAACCTTATCATATTCTAACAACAACAACAACAAAAAAATCAAGGAATGAAATACACAAATTGATCCACCAAAAAGTAGTCTAACTTAAGAATAAAAACAGTAGCAGTTTCAGACAAATTCTTATTTTCTGGAATGTAATACGATCACAACTGAGCTACTACTTTAATACAGTACTTTCTCTTGAAACCAACATTTTCTTGCTATGAAAAAAAGTTCTATAATAAAGTGGCCATGCAGTATTTATTTTTATGAAAGCAAATTACTTATCATTAATTCTGAATAAAATATTTCCCATTTTGAGCAAAGAATAACTTCACAAAATTCTCCCTACCAATTTCCCCAAATTAAATCAATGAAAACTGATAGCTCCTCATCATTTTAGTCAGGCCTGCAGGCTATATAAGATTAAAATGTTTTTAAAATATACTACAGATTAAAGGGACCAGAAAGTCTGATTGTTTCTTATAATACAACTAAACTATCAATAAACTAATTCAAAGTTCCGTTTTTATGATCCTCCTACATTCAGATAATTGATATTTTACAGTAGAAATCCAAACCCACATTTGTATCTTCTCCATGATTTCTCAGTCCAAGTTGCTCACTTCACAAGTCTAAAGACAGTTCCTCTCTGCCTCAGCTGTGCCAACTCAACCTGGGGTGGGAAACATTGAGTTCTGACACTCTTAGGAGCTACCAAGATTGTGTGATGGAAAGGAAGCTGACAGTCTGTCAGGAATGTGAGAAGCAGAATCAGATCCAGCTCATTCCTGCAGAGATGCACTGGCTCTACAAAGCTGAAGATAATAAAAGCAAGTTTGGTGGATAAAATGAGCAGATACAACTGAAAGGCACATGCGGAAGAAGGGTGGCATTTCACATTATTGGCCAGGTGAACAGCACCTAACTACAGATACAGCAACCCCTGAGAAGAAGGGGGAGAGTGTCTCCTTGGGACCTTCTTACACCCTACATTTAGGCTGCCTCTCCTTGCAATCTAAAATCACTGCCCCCTAAGTCTCTTCTCATTCATTTGATATTTGAGGTAATGGTCTTAGTATGGCCTGCAGTGAACATTTTAGGGATCCAAAGTTCTACTGCTCACATTAACACCTGACTTATTTTAAGTCATTTTGGGCCTTTGAAACAACTCTTCAAGTTAGTTACTATTACAGTATTTCTGTTTTACAGATGAGAAAACCAAGGCTTAATAATGAAAGCTAGCTTGCCCAAGGTCATGCAGTTAATGAAGAGCAGAATCAGAATTCAACCCACTTCCTTCACATTCATGCTGCCCTCCTGCCTTTCATGGTTGCTGATAGAATCTCTCCCACACATTACCTCATTCTCACTGAGAAAGTTTTGTTTTCTGCTAGAGGGAAAGATTTTTCCTTTACAAAATGTAAACCAAATAGAAATCTTTACAGATATATGTAAAACACTTCTATACTCTTTATCTGAGAATGTTCTGAATTTCCCAAGAGCCACAAGATCTCTACGATGTCACTTTCCAGGAAGATGTCTGTACAAGCCATGCTCCATGCTCATGATTTGAACAGGAGGCTGTGGCTGGTGATGGTTCCCCCCTTTGCCTGTGTAGATGTGGAGGAGCCAGGTAACCTCTGGTAGCTAAGGAACAAATTGCTTTTAAAGCAGTTTTCATGGCTACCGCTAAAATAGATTTTCATTTTTCCTGTTTTGTTTCAGAACAATCTTAAGGTAAGAAGAAAATATTTTTATTAAAACCCTTATAGGTTTCCACTTTGGAGTTTTGCATTCCTTTTGTCCCCTGATTTTGAGAAGTGTGTGTGTGTGTGTGTGTGTGTGTATCACTGTTACATAAATACTATTATCAGTATCACAGATCATGCTCACTATACACCTGAATGATGAATTTAAAAATTAAGAAATGTGATACAACATAACAAAATATCACAAGAAATATCACAAAATGTGATACAACATAACAATATGACTAACCTTAAACTGAATTAAATGTTTGTTCCTCTATTATATACAGAGAAATATAAACTTTCTGCTTAGTGAAATAAAAGAAATGCAAAATTTGTATTCTGGTCCCTACCATTTATTCCCTCTTAAATTATGTTGTCATTTTGCAAAATAGTGATAATGAAATGCCACTTCAGAAAGTTATATAGAATAATTCATGTGAAGACCCTTAATAAGTAACAAAGACCAATGCACCTTTTATTACCCAGTGCCTTGTCTAACTTAGAATCTGTCTTTTTATACCATCATAAGAAATTCCACTTCATAACATCCTTCTGTTGTTTCAAATGGTGGTAGTGTTGCTAAATTGGAAATGTCTTTTGATATTTCACATTTATACATCTCTTTTTTTTTCCAAGGAGTTACCTAGGTTGTCATTCTGACCTGAAGAAACAAGTTATCTGGAGAAGCTAATCATAGTTGTAGTGTGAAGCAGACTCTAGGATATGTTAGAATGATGGCCAATCAAGAGCACAGTGTGAGAATGACTCCAATGGCAAGACAGACTTAAGCTGCATCGATGTCACCTGAGTCACTTCCTGGAGGATACTCCCATTAAATTGGACCTAGCAGGAACCAGCATATCCATACTTAGAAGTACAGAGTATAAGAAGAAAACCCTATTCATGTTGCATTAATATTTTCAGTAACTTTTCAGATAATACCTAGGTCTATAATGATTACAGTGTGGTTAGGAAATGAGCAGTAATGAACAGTGTTGGATCATTTCATCTTCTAAGAAAAAAATCAAGAACAAAGTCCAATGGTTATCCTTAGCAAGTAAAATATTTCAGACCACAAAATGGTTTGCCATTCTGATCCATTTCAAGCATAAACAAACACATACTTGCATGAACACACAAACTCCTAAGTAAAACCTGTAGTCAAATGCTGAAAGAGTTAATGTAGGCCTTAGAGTAAACTTCCTTTAAACACTGCTTCAAAAGCTCTTAAGAGCAGAAAAATCAATATACTTTTATCAGACTTCAGTGTTTATAGAAGCAATACAAAACAGGATTTTGTTAAATGTATATATTATGCCAGATCAAACTGTAAGTTAAAACATCTGTGTCCAAGTTAATCTCAGATACAGCATAGAGATTTTTTTGAATTGTGTATTTCCTTTTGTGACCTTTTTAGATGTGGCTTTCAGGGGGATGGGTGGAAAAATAATTTTCTTAAGCTTTTAGTTGTCTGCAACAGTGCCAACAGTTGAACATCACAGCAATTTTTTTAAGTTACCCAGATGAATAACAAAAAGGGAGAAAGCTATAGTAATTTCAAAAAATGTTGCATAGGGAATCTTTAAAAAATACATTATAGACACATAAATATAGGTATGCACATCTAAGATTGCTATAGGCTATCCATGACATAACATTTTAAATTAAAATCATTTTATGAGCAATAATCACATTCTGAAAAAGGATACACAACTAGCTAGTGGATTAACCACTTCCCCAATGAAATGAGTCTTAAAACATAAGCAAATATAATGTACTTAGCTCAGCATGCACTGATGTTTTTAACACTCTAAAGGTTTTTAAAGTTCTATAGAAAAGTCCTTGGTTCTTATTTGTAGGAGGCAAGAAAACAAGAACTGAATTTGATGGAAGCTTTCTTTTTTTAGATCTGTTAAGGGATCAGACATCTGTAATTCAAATCCATTTTGATTGAAACAATAAATTTGATTCAATTCTGAAATTTCATTTCAAAAGTGTAAGAGAGAAATTCATAGGACCCCTCAAAGTAAATGACAAGCTTGGTCTCTGAAATATGTCAGGAACACATTAACACCATGTAAAAATAACAGCAGAGCCAAACCAAAGTTGCAATGGCCAAATGTCCTGAAAACAGGGCTCTAGGAAAGGATCTTGCAAATACAATATTAACTGTATCTTTGGTAAGTTATTGAGACTTATAATTGAATCCCCTAAATAAATATTTTTAGTATAGTTGTGCCATTCCTCCTTTGTTTAGTTGATTATGTGCTGAGCAAAACAGGCCCAAGATTAAGAAGAATGTTGTGTAAATGTTGCATATGAAGCAAAATAATGCAACAATTTACAAGAAATATTCATTGAATATATGTTATGATCAAACTCTCATAGGTGCTAGGTATGTAACCAAACAACACAAAACACATTGCCTTGCTTTACAAGGCTTATATTCTAGTGGAAAGAAATATAGATATAGATATAGATATAGATATAGATATAGATATAGATAATCTCACATACACACCAGGTATTGGTGAGCACCTTGAAGGCAAGAACAAATACAAAATACATGTAGAATACCTTTTAAATAAGGTGGTTGCATAAACCGTCTCTGTTGAGGTGACTTTTGAGCAGCACCTTGAACAAAATGAGACAGTAAGCTCTAGTTGTCTATAGAAAGAATATTCTATACAGACCCAACAGGAAATATAAGAAGGCCAAAGCATGAGTTTAGTTAGTGGACTAAAGGAATATAAAGTGATCTGTGACAATGAAGCAGAGTAAGAAAGTTGGGTAGAGGTAGGAAATAGGTAAAAGGAATAAGTAAGGTAAGATTATTCCATCCATGGAATTCCTACTAAATGTGATAGAAAGTGCTTGGAAGGTTTGAGCAGAAGAGCAGCATCATGATCTGGTTGGTGTCTAGTCCTCAGCACAATATCTAGCATGTACTAGATGTTCACTAAAGATCTGATGAATGGAAGCATGAATGAATATAAGATTTGATGATGACAGTCTCCAACAAAAATGTCTCTACCATTAACCTTTAATCCTTTAAACAAAATCATGCATGCTCTCTTTACACAAAAGAATATACCTGAGCAGTGGAGCAAGTTGGTACTTTAAATCAATGTGTTTTGTGAATATGGAATAATACATTTGGCAAAAGTGGGTATAAGCAGGAATCAAGTTTTGTTAAAGAAAGATCTTAAAAAAAGAGGAGACCCTGAATAAGAAAGGATCTAGAGAGTAAGAGTCGAATATTAAATGGGATGAATAAAAAGAAAAAATTGGGGAGAACATTAAAAGAAAAGACTATAATGGTGAATTCTGCTTATCTTTTAACTGCCCGGTATTAGACCTGCTAAGGACACCTACCCATATCCACAACATAGAGCCAGTGTCCATACCTCTTATTTAGAATCCTATTTTACTAGCTGAAGACTCTGGTTATCATTTCTCCATTACTATTCTTCCTGGAGTATGGGAAATTGAAGCTCATACCACTTATATAAAAACTTGGTTGGTAAGTACTTTGTACCTAGGCCAAAGTAATACTGGGCCACTAGGAGGTTGGAAAATTATCTTTATTCTCAGTATCCAAAAGACATAAGTTTCTTCAAGTGTTCGATTCACTACTAGAGAGGAAAATTGGCCATTAGGGAGATCTGACTCCTTCCGATATTGGGTGCAGGAAGTTATAGTCAGTCCCTCCTACAAGATGGCTTACGGAGACAGGCAGGGCTGCCCACCCCTACTGGGGTCCCCAGTCGTGCGGAATACACCGCATCAGCCCGCTGCACACAGGAAGGTCTGTGCACACCCTACCGGAGGTCCTGAGTCGTGCGGAAGACATCAAATCACCCCGCTGCAGATAGGCAGCCACCCGGTTCCACACTACAAATACGCAGAGGACACCAGACCACCAGAACAAGGTACTGAGTCCCGCTGTTCCCGGCCCAGAGGTAGGGGCATCTGAGCCATCATCCCTCTGCTCCTGGTCCAGAGGAAGGGACTTCCCGGTCACCATCCCTCCCGCTGCTCCAGGCCCAGAGGAAAGGGCTTTTGGGCCACCTTCTGTCCCGCTGCTCCTGGCCCAGAGGAAGGGGCTAACAGGCCACCATCCCTCCCACCGCTCCTGGCCCAGAGGGAGGGGCTTCTGAGCCACCATCCCACGGCTCCTGGTCCAGAAGAAGGGGCTTCCTGGTCACCATCCCTCCTGCTGCTCCCAGCCCACGGGAAAGGGCTTTTGGGTCACCATCCCTACCGCTGCTCATGGCCCCTGTCCCACCTCACCCAGCTCAGAGGAGGTAATCCGTGCAGGTGCTAACAGACCCCCGCCCCAGTTGAAATGAGAAAACACGTAAGTAAGTCTCAAAACCAGACTTCCAGATCACCTACACCAACCCCAAAGGGAAATGAGACAGAACACTCTGATACTCAACCACCTGGACCCACTGAACTGGCAACAAAAGGAGATCTGGAAAAAGTGAAATCAGAAATAATTTCTCAGATAACAGGAGAAATTGTGCCCCTAGTGCAAGACATGATTAAAATATCTAGAGAGGAGCTCAGGAACATGATGGATTCCCAACATAAGAAACAAATGGAATCCATAAAACAGATGCAAACAGATTTCCAGGACATGAAAAACTCCATTGAAAGCCTACACAGCAGAATGAGCCAATGTGAGGACAGAATTTCAGATATAGAAGATAAGATTGCAATTAGTAACGAGGAAAAGAAAAATTGCTTCAAAATTATAAGGGAACATGAGAAATCAATCCAGCAGCTGCTAGATGCTGCAAAAAAGAATAACATAAGACTGATTGGGCTCAATGAAGAAACAGGAGAGAATGCAGATGACATAAAAAAATCTCTTCACAGAAATGATGGCAGAAAATTTCCCAAGCAGGGGAAAAGAGCTTGACATACAGATAAGTGAGGCATACAGGACGCCAAATAGCCTTGATCAAAAAAAAAAACTACACATAGGCATATAATTGTTAAGATACCAGAAACACAACAGAAGAACAAAGTTCTCTAGGCAGTCATAGAAAAGAACCAAATGATATACAAAGGAAAGCCCGTCAGAATCACAGCAAACTTCTCAACACAAACCATCAAGGCAAGAAGAGCTTGGAGTGACATATTCCAAGCCCTAAAAGAAAACAGCCTCCAACCGAGATTGATGTGCCCTGCAAAACTATCTTTTGAAATGGATGGAGAAATAAGATACTTTCATGACAAAGAGCACCTTAGGAACTTCGTGAATACCAAACCAGCACTCCAAAGAATTTTACACAATATCCTAGGAATAGACATTGAGGATCACAACCCCAGGAAGCAAAGCAGAATGAACCCATCTGGCATGACAAGAAATTAAATGTAAAGGGGGAGAATCCAACAAAAAGAAAAAGTCATGGCAATGACAAGTCAATACGTTTCAGTTATAACCATCAATGTTAATGGTCTCAATTCACCAATCAAAAGAAATAGACTGGCAGAATGGGTCAAGAAGCAAAATCCAACAATATGCTGCATACAAGAAACACACTTAATTCAAAAGGAAACTCATAGACTGAAAGTTAAAGGGTGGAAAACAATACTGCATGTGACAGGAACCCGAAAAAAAGCAGGAGTAGCTATCCTCTTTGCAGATCAAGTAGATTTCAAACCAACACTGATTAAGAGAGATGAAGAAAGACACTACATCCTTGTAAAAGGAACAATCCAAGAAGAAGAGATGACAATCATAAATATCTACGCACCAAACACTAGTGCACCCAACTATATAAAACAAATACTAACGGACATGAAAAGTCATATATGCACTAATACAATTGTAGTGGGGGACCTCAACACCCCACTGTCAAAAATAGATAGATCAACTAGACTAAAAATAGGTAATGAAATACAAGAACTCAATCGAACTCTTGAACAAATGAACTTAACAGATGTTTACAGAGTCTTCCACCCCACAAAATCAGAATACACATTCTTCTCAGCTGCACATGGGTCATTCTGCAAAATAGACCACATACCCACACATAGAACATGTTTAAGTAAGTGCAAAGGAATTAAAGTTATCCCCTGTATATTATCAGACCATAGTGTGATGAAATTGGAGATCCATAGCAAAAGAAACTCAAAAAATTTCACAAACACGTGGAAATTGAACAACACACTTCTGAATAACCAATGAGTCACAGAGGAAATTAAAGAAGAAATCAGACAGTTCCTTCAATTAAATCACAATGACAATACAACATATCGGAATCTATGGGACACAATGAAAGCAGTCTTATGAGGGGAATTCATAGCAGTGAATATGCATATTAGGAAAACAGAACGAGCCCAATTAAACAACCTGATGCTTAACCTCAAGCTTCTAGAAGAAGAAGAGCAGGACAACCCCAAAGCTCATCCAAGGGAGGAAATTATAAAGATCAAGGCAGAAATCAATGCAATGGTGACTAAGAGAACGATACAAAAAATCAATGAAGCCAAGAGTTGGTTCTTCAAAAGAATCAACAAAATTGACAAACCTTTAGCCAACCTTCTCAGAAAAAGGAAAGAAAAGGCCCAGATCCATGCAATTAGGAATGAAAAGGGTGAAATTACAACAGACCCAGCAGAAATCCAGAAGATCATCAATACCTACTTCCAGAACCTATATACCAATAAGATGGACAACACAGAAGAAATGGACAGATTCCTAGATACATATGAATTACCAAAGTTGGCCGAAGAAGACCTAAAAATTCTGAACAACCCAATATCAACCAATGAAATTGAAAATGTAATTAAAAACTTATCAACTAAGAAAAGCCCTGGCCCTGATGGCTTCACTGCTGAATTCTACAAGACATTTAGAGAGCAACTGCTGCCACTACTGTTTAAACACTTCAATGAAATTGAAAGGGAAGCAATCCTCCCAAATTCATTCACCTTGATGCCCAAAGCAGAGAAAGACCCAACTGAAAAAGAGAACTACAGGCCAATCTCACTAATGAACATAGATGCAAAAGTCCTTAATAAGATAATGGCAAACAGAATGCAGAAGATCATCAAGAAGATCATACACCCTGATCAAGTGGGATTCATCCCAGGGATGCAGGGATGGTTCAATATACGAAAATCAATCAATGTAATACACTATATAAATAGAGCCAAGGACAAATACCATATGATCATCTCCATAGATGCAGAAAAAGCATATGACAAAATCCAACATGCATTTATGATAAAAACCCTACAAAAAATTGGAATACATGGTCTCTACCTCAAACTGATAGAAGCCATCTATGAAAAACCAACAGCCAATATCATACTAAATGGTCACAAACTGAAATCCTTCACAGTAAAATCAGGAACAAGACAAGGATGTCCACTATCGCCACTCTTGTTCAATATAGTTCTGGAAACATTAGCCACGGCAATTAGAAAAAAGAAAGAAATAAAAGGAATAAAGATAGGTAATGAAGAAGTCAAATTGTCATTATTTGAAGATGACATGATATTCTATATAGAAGACCCCAAGAACTCCACCAAAATTCTTCTAGACTTAATAATCAAATTCAGTCAAGTAGCTGGTTACAAGGTCAACACACAAAAATCAATAGCTTTCCTCTACACCAATGACAGACTCACTGAGAGAGAAATAGGGCAAATAATTCCTTTCACAATAGCATCCAAAAAACTGAAATACCTAAGAATCATCCTAACGAAAGAAGTAAAAGATCTCTTCTCTGAAAACTATGACACTCTGAAAAGAGAGATTGAAGATGGCATCAGAAAATGGATAGACATCCCGTGCTCCTGGGTAGAAAGGATTAATAGAGTGAAAATGGCCATACTTCAAAAACTGCTATATAGATTTAATGCAATTCCAATTGAGATCCCAGCAGCATACTTCATAGACCTTGAGAAAACAATCCAAAAATTCATTTGGAACAAGAAGAGACCCAGAAGAGCAAAAGCAATTCTAGGTAACAGAGACATGGCAGGGGGGTATCACAATCCCCAACCTGCAACTCTACTACAAAGCTACTGTGATAAAAACAGCATGGTACTGGCAAAGAAACAGACCTGAGGACCAGTGGAACAGATTAGAAGATGCAGAAACAACGCCAGACACACTCAGCCATCTCATCTTCAACAAAGGAGCCAAATACCCTCATTGGAGGAAAGATAGCCTCTTTAAGAAATGGTGCTGGAAAAATTCGGCTTCAACTTCCCAAAGATTAAAACTAGACCTGTATCTCTCACCATGCACTAAACTAAAATCAAAATGGATTAAAGATCTAAATATTAAAATAGAAACTCTGAACCAGTTGGACCAGAGGTTAGGTAGAACCCTTAAAGACATCGGTGTAGGAAAAGATTTTATGAACAAAACCTCAGTTGCCCATGAACTAGCACAAACAATCAACAAATGGGATTTCTTCTTATTAAAAGGCTTCTGCACAGCAAGAGAAACCACCAGCAGTGTGAAGAGACAACCCACAATGTGGGAAAAAATCTTCACCTGCTCTTCCTCAGACAAAGGTCTACTATCTCAAATCTATAAAGAACTTCAAAAGATCAGACCTCCCAAATTGAAAGACCCAATCCAAAAATGGGCATCTGAAATGAACAGACATTTCTCAGACAAAGAAGTAGAAATAGCAAATAAATACATGAAAAAATGTTCTCCATCACTGGTCATTCGAGAGATGCAAATGAAAACAATGCTGAGATTCCACTTCACTCCAGAAAGAATGGCTGCTATCATGAAATCAACCAATAACAAATGCTGGCAGGGCTGTGGGGAAAGAGGAACCCTGCTCCACTGCTGGTGGGAGTGTAGACTGGTGCAACCACTGTGGAAATCAGTATGGAGATACCTCAAAGAACTAGGACTGGAAGTCCCATTTGACCCCGCTATTCCACTGCTGGGGATCTTCCCCAAAGAATTAAAAGAATCATACCACAGTGATATATGTGTGCCCATGTTCATAGCAGTGCAGTTCGTAATAGCTAAAACTTGGAAACAGCCCAAATGCCCATCAACTGGAGACTGGATAAAGAAAATGTGGTTTTTTTATAGAATGGAGTACTACTCAACCATAAAAAATGAGAAATTAGAGACATTTATAGCTAAGTGGATGCACATTGAGGCAATACTCTTAAGTGAAATAAATAGGACACATGTGTAAATACCAAAAAGTTTCTCTGGTGTGAGAAACTGAAAGTGTAAATAAGGACTAAATGTATAATAGGTCATGTGAAATAGGAAGAAAAGGGGCAAAGGGGAAGGAAGTGGGAGGGCTAGGGGAAAGGATAGAAGGGAATGGGATTAATATGAGAAAATGGAAAAATAGGAACAAAATCTTTGTAAATAGGGAGGACTGGAGGGGTTGAAGGGAGGGCTGGGCAAGGATGAAAAATAAGAACCAAGAGAGACTATGTAAAGGTGCAAATTTCCAATGATGAATGTCATTATATTGTATACCTAAAATGTACCAATGATTAGAATGAATAATCGATAATGTAAAATAGGAAGAAAAGGTCCAAAGGGGTAGGGCTAGTGGGAGGGGCAGGGGAAAGGAAAGAAGGGAAAGGAAAAATGATGAAAAATGGAAAAAATGGAAATAAAGTCTTTGTAAATAGGGAAGGGTGGAGGGCGTGAAGGGAGGAATAGGAATGGGGAAAAAATAAGAACCAAGATGCATTATATAAAGGTACAATTCCCAATGAGAAATGTAATTGTGTTGTATACCTACAATGTACCAATAAAAGAATTTAATACAAAAGAAATATGGCTTACGAACAAGTACTGTTGCAGCAGGGCTTAGTAACAGTGAGCCCTTTCTAGGATATACAATTATCTTCATTCTCAAGATATTATATTGTTGTCTAAAGGATGTACATACATCCAACAGGAAAAGAAATTGGGATTCTGCTTCATGACAATGCAAGGAAAGAATAAGTTAAAATTAATTGTTGTACAGAACGATTTAAGTGCATGTCTTTTTTAATACCTTATATATACATGATTCCTTTATGGCAAAATAATCTTTTTTTATCATAATAGTTGTATAGGCTTATTGTTTGAGATTCTGTATATTTTTAACAAAAAAGAAAATCACTACCACTACTAATTACTATTCGTAAATGTTATTTATTGTACAAAGTAGGATCCATGCTTCAGTGGCAAATATTCCAATTAATAACCTTAGGTTAGGCCTATGTTCAATGGGTTGCTTTGCAGAAGTCTGTGAGATATTTTACCACATGGTCAAAATCAAAATGTGGTATGTCTTTTTTCTCTACCGATCTTGTAATTCAGGGCCTGGCAAACTTGAGCCCTGAGATCAAATCCAGGTGCCACCTGTTTTTTAAATAAAGTTTTATTGGGACACAGCAATGTCTGTTTTTGTATTGGCTATGGATGCTTTTATTCCACAGCAGCAGAGTGATTACAAAAGGGACCATCAAGCTTACAAAGCCTAGAATATTTACTGTCTGGATAGCCTTTCACAGAAAACATTTACTGACCAGTCACATCCCATAACCACCACCTCCCATCAAATATTCAGAAGAAAAATATATATTATGTGTGTGTCCAACCATCGTACCCACACACCATTACCTTGGCACATTTAGATTTTTAGCTGCCATACAGGTTGAGTATCCCTAATCTGAAATGCCTGAGCTCAGAATTGTTAGGACCTTGGACTTTTTAGATTTTCGAATATTTGGATGCATATGATGTATCTTGAGTATAGAGTCTAAATCTAAACACAAAATTCATTTACGTTTCACATACACCATATACATACAGCACAAAGATAATTTTATGTGACGTTTCTAATAATGTTATGCATGAAACAAGGTTTTTGTGGTATCAGGTCAGTGCTCAAAAAATTTCATATTTAGGAGAATTTCAGATTTAGAATTTTTGGATTAGGGATGCTCAACCTGTATTATGAATTTCTAAATCAATACTTCCATGTTATACAGGTTTGGGGAGAACCTACGGTTTTGGGGTTTCTTTCTTGCTCTTTGCCTTATCTTCAGGTGCAAGATGGCATCCTCAAGGCGCTGTATGGAAGAAAGGCAGTGAGTACAGGCACTTGGCAGAAGCACTTCTGATTAGGGCAGTAATGTAGAAGAGCCTAACAGGTTCCCACTATGGATCTTTTTTTTTTTTTTTTGTACCAGGGATGGAACTCAGGACCTTGAACTTATGACACAGGCAGTGGGACCACTGAGCTAAATCCCCAGCCACTCACTATGGATTTTTAAAGGACTAATACTTCTGTTTGTCTTCTTAACATTACCAAAGGGACACTTTTTATTTGCTCTGTTTGCTGGCACAAGTCTGCCTTTCAGATCACATTCTAACGTGTCTTGGTCACTTTCCTTGTCACTGGGACACAATACAAGACACCCACAACTTAAAGGAGGAGAGGTTTATTTTGGCTCATGGTTTCCAAAGGATTCAGCTCATGGCAAGCTGTCTCAAAGGCAGGAAGGAATGGTGGAAGGGCCTGAATAAAGGAAAGCTGCTTCTGTCATGATGGCCAGGAAGTTCTGGGAAAAGGGAAGAGCTGGGAAAGGAGATATATCTTCCAGGTCACATCCCCAGTGACCTGCTTTTTCTGACCAGGCCCCACCCTCTAACAGCAAGCCAGCCATATTTCCCCATGATTCAGTTGTCTTCCAAAAGTCCTGCCTATGAGTACACCAGGTTTTGGGGGAATATTCTCCACCCAAAACATAACACAAAGTAACTGGTAGTTCTTTAATTATCAAAATTCATTCTACATATAGAGAACTCTTCAATTTATAACATGGAAAGAGGCATCTACCCTATAAAGAAAAGATCAAATGATCTACAAATAATGACTTTCCTTGAGCATACATCCTAAAACTAATGAATCAAAGCAACTAGGTGAAGTAAATTGCAGATAACTGACAAGCCCTTCTATGGAGAGATGGAGTACACAAACTATATCATACTTGCCACAGAATGGGAGGATGAAGTAATTGCCTTGAAAATAGGTAATAAGATAAATATACAAAACCTTAAAAAATTCCTAAAGTCTGAGTATAGGAGAGCATGACAAAATAACTTGAAACCACAGATAAGAGAGAAATCTGCAAATTATACCCTTCTCGTGTTCTCAGACCCCTGTTCATAGAAAGCAAAAGCTTTGAGCCAAGCAAGAGACAGGAAATGTTTCAGCTATCAGAGCCAAGGAAAGTTCCATACTTCCAGTTTGTCCCAGGATAATCTCAAATTCAACATGTTCAAAGCAGAACTCATTTTTAAAACTTCTACTGTATTCCTTAAAAATGAGTGGTGCTGCCATTCACCCAGTTAGCACACCAACAACTTGAGATTTATTGTGACTTTCTCTGTCTGACCCCTCCTTCCTTGGCGTGATGTTGGTCCTGCTTCCTAAATATCTCTCAGCCCTAAGAAGGAGAGAAGCTTTTAATTGCTATTCTTTTGATTTAGTTCAGACCCATCACCTTCTGGATTATAACAACTTCCTAATTAATACATGTCTAATAGCTCTTTAGCTCTCCACCTTCCCTACACTGGTCAATTTCTGCTCCTTCTTAAAATTCTGCAAAGTCTCTTTATATTCTACAGGGTGGAATCTGAACTCCTTTGCACAGTAGGAAACTATCTGCCCATCTTGCCAAAACTATGCACCACCCATCACATGGCCTATCTTAAACCCCATGCTCCAGCCACACTGAATGACCTGCCAACACACCAACATACTGCACACTTTTGCACTTTTGTGCCTCATACGGGTCAGCCACTCATCTGGAATATCTCTTCCTGCTTTTTCTACCTGGTAAACTGACATTCACCTTTAAGATGCAGCTGAAACATCTCTAGCTCTGTGAAATAATCACCAAGCTGCTCCCTCCAGCCCTGTTGGGCTTTACATTATTTCCCTTTCCAGTCCATAATGCCTTTGAAGGAGGGCTGTTGAAGCCATCATGTACATCTTAGTCCTATTAGGAACTTCAGCCCTGAGCACAGTGCCTGGGACAATAGATGTTTGATTTGCTGCCTAAATTTGAAATCTGAAATGAAGATACAGCCTTGACAACTTTTTCCACACCTCAGTTTCATTAAGTAGTTAAAATGATCA
Organism: Heterocephalus glaber; assembly: GCF_053883595.1. Lineage (NCBI taxonomy): Eukaryota > Metazoa > Chordata > Mammalia > Rodentia > Bathyergidae > Heterocephalus > Heterocephalus glaber. The sequence continues at coordinate 28,144,987 of NW_028258381.1, forward strand.
GTGCACCAAAACCCAGTTCTCCAATACAAGGTAAAATATATTCCTCTGTTTCTCTCTATGACTTATGAAGGAGATGAGGAAAGGGGAAGCTGAATTTTCCCCATGCATTCAGAGAGGAAAAAACCCCAATGAGGCACTTTTACGTGTTTTCTGTCACTTCAACATTTGGTAAAGTGAATATGCTTCATCATGGCATCATGATTGCTAGAATTTTGTAGAAAGTTGCTTTTACTACGCTAGGTAAAAGGACTTATGTCTATGCCTTACCCATGAGTGAATAATTTCTAAGGGCTTTCTGTGCAGTGACTGCATTCCCACTGAGGCCAAACACAGGCAATGCTTTAAAGAATGAACAATGTATTGATAATCACCATTTATTTTCAAGTGCTGCATATTTGTTTCAACAAATTTCAAAACATTTCCCAAGGGATTTTAAAGAAAGCCACCAAGTATGTTTAACAAAACAACATATGGAATGCTAATTTTGTTTTGATGCTATACTCTAATAGAGCAAGAAACAGATTTTTCGTAAAATCAGCAGATTTGCAAACACTAATTAAGAAACATTGAAAACTATCAAGGTCAATTTAAGAATCCATTTGAAAACAAGTATTCCTAGTTGTGTTAATTCTAGTAATTTCTCAACAGGAATTCAATGCACATCAATGAACTTTTACTCTGTAAATTTTGCAGTGGAGGTAAATAAATAAAGGTAAACAGTCAGGTATGGAAGGGTGAATGGAAAGAACTAATCTGTCTCTATCACTATAATCTCTCCTCAAGACTGTAAGTTCCTTGAAGTATAGGATATTATTCAGTTTAAGGTGCATTTCTCCTCAGAGACTTTCCTGGAGTTCTGTGCTTGCACAAGGAACATGCTCTGATATCATTAACTCTGCAAGAATGAATCTCAGCCTTGTGTAGAAAAAGGAAGGAACCCTAAAGACTAGTTTCATAAGTTTTATCTCAATTCTGCCCTTTTCTCCCTGGCCATTTGTCCATCTCTCTCCCTGTCCACTGGCCATGTCACTGTGTGCAAAGTTCTGAACTTAAAAATCAAGAGCTGAAGAGACATATGTGGATATATGTGTGTCATATGTGTACATATGTACATGTTTATAAAAATGTATGTATCAGTTTGCAATTGCTCAGATTTTCAACTGGTGGGTACTGACTAAACACTCACATTATCTAGCTGAATGCTTAGGGCCACTCATCTCTGTTCATGGTTAACTCTATGCACAGAGGATGGGGAGATAATTATATTCATATTCTCCCAGAAGAGAACCAACATTCACCTAAGAACCTTGGATCAACAACAGGAAAAGAGCTGGTTTGAACCCAGGTAACAAAGGTTAAGTACATATCCAGACACCAAGACTTTTTGTGCTAAATAGTTTGACATAGCATTGTTTTATCTTTTTATATCTTGTGTTGTTCCAGAAAAGATTCAAAGCAGTTCTGTTTGACATAACTGTGAGACTGGCTAAAGTTTTGAGAGATGTTGCTAAATGGAATTTGATCTTTTCTTGCTATTTTATTCCTTTTGATGAAATTTTATGTAAGTCACCAATATTTGAATGAGTGAGTCTCAGAACTACAGACCTACAATACTAGACTGCTCAGGTGAAACTCAAAAAATTTCATTAGATAATGATGTAAAATTACAGAAAACAAAGACCCAAAAGTACACCAAAGTAAATGTTATAGCAATAAGTCAAACTTGATTCCTTGAGGGATCCTCACTCATAAACAAATACACCTCCTCTCTCCCTTCCATCATCCATTTCATTTCACTGTTTATAATAAAAAATGAGGAGAATTTGAGCCTATGACATGGGAAGGACAATCTTAACCAATGAGTGATTACATTAAATGTAATGTACTCTGATGTCTAGGGCTTTTGTCAATAATACAAACACAGAAACCAGCAATTAAAGGAAAACACTGGAAGTTTTAAAATATTATTTACTGCTAAGTCTAAAACACCCAAACACCCCAGCACAGTGATAGCCAAATATAAATTAGAGTTGGGGGGCTTTTTAAAAGTTTCTCTTAAGAGAACATTATAGCTCTATGGAGAAGTATGATACATAAAATGGAGCATCTGGCTAGAGACCAATGTGCCTATGAGCCCAAATGAAGTGGGCTCATATGGATAGCTTTTATAAAACCATAAACAGGAAAACATAAAGTAGGCTTAGACTACTTTATAGCATCAATAAGTAAACTAGACTCATTGCACTCATGGGGTTATTGCAAATTCTAACAAGACTTATATAAAGAATTTTCAATAATCTAATTATTGTCTTATTTATTCATGTTTATGCACAGTGAGGGTTTTCCCTTTCTTTTAATGGGAGGTTTAAAATTCACAGCTATGCAGGCATTTGTTTAAATGCCCATAGATAACACACATGTACCTCCTTCATTAAAGGGAGACACTCTAGTGGCACAGATACCAAAGTCCTGAGGCAGGACAGGAAGGGCAAATGCAAGCCTAGAATAAATGCATTCTTTTTACTGTGATAAAAATGCATATATCACATTAAATCTGACATTTTAACATTGTTAAGTATATAATATAATTGCATCAATATATTCACAAAGTTGTCCATTATCACTACTATTTCCAGATCCAATTTTTTAATCATCTTGAACAAAAAAACTTTTTACCTATTAGATAATGACTCTCCATTCTACCCTTTCCCCTAGTTCCCAACAATATCTATTCTGTTTCCAATCTTTAAGAACTCACACATTCTACAAACTGAATATAAGTGGAATCATAGCATTGCTATTTTGTGCCTGGTTTATTTTTAGCATAATGTTTCCAAGTTCATCCACGATGTAGCTTGTATCAGAACCTTTTCTTTTTATGGCTGAATAATTTTCCACTATACACTACATTTTGTTTATTCATCTATTGATGGACATTGACATTTTTATTTTTTGGCTATTATGTTAAATGTTGTTACAATTGCTGGTATATCTATTTGAATCCTTGCTTTCAATTCGGAGATATATATATGGAATATATATATGAATGGAATATATATATGAAATGACTGGGTCATATGGTAATTCTGCTTATCTTTTTGAGAAACCACTAAAACTTCTATACTAGTCGCACCATTTCATATTCTCACATTGCACAAGAGTTCCAGTATCTTCACATCATTACCAAAACATGTTGGTGTGTTTGTGATATCCATGTTTGTGTTTTGTGACAGTCGTTTGAATGGGTGTGAAGAGGTACCACATGTAATTCTGAAAGACATATTCTTGAATTCCATGATTCAGAAGATTGAAATTCAGAAAAATCAAAATCCCTAAAGCCTAAGTTCCCTAAAATTTAACACTCCCAAAATCACAATCTCAAAAAAATTGAAACTCCAGATGTTGAGAACTTTGAAAGCAAAAATCCCCAAAACTACAATTCTCATTAAATAAAAAAAAAAAGTCCCATACAAAGGGGTAGAAAGGCAAATTCTGGGAGAGGGGTTTAGTGGAATTTTAGTTATCCATAGAATAGCTGCATTGTTAAGTCGAATGAATACCTTGAAACATGTTAAAGCATTACTTTGGGTATGTCTGTAGGTGAGTATGTTTCTAGAGATTAACATGAGTCTGAATGAACTCAGTTGAGGAAGATCTGGTAGCAAGGAAATGAATATGAACACCTTCTCTGAGGAGACCATATTCTAAAAGAAAAAAAAAAAACCTGCTATTGGTTGCTACGCAAGACATAGTTGATATAGCTGATGATCATTAAATTAAAGTTAATCAACTCTTAATGGCTATCTATGGGTAACTGCCCATAACCTAGTATCCCTATAATACATTTTTTCAAAAGTCAAGCTTTCTTTTCTTTTAGATTTTTTTCCCACTATTTTAAACTGTCACCATTATTTTTTACAATTTATTATGCTGTGTATTTCATCTTTGCATCTTTTCCAATAGTGGGTATAAAAATTGAGTAGAGTCTCAGAGAGTTCTCATTTGTTTTATGGGGTTCTTGCAAACATGACTCTGAGAAGTGCTTTATTGCAATGCTGACTTTGTATATCAACACTGTGTGTGTACATAAAAAACATTCAAACTTTCTCAGCAAATGAAGAGGTGTCCTTTTTGCACTTCTGAAAAATAAAATTTCTCAAGATCTTGCCTGCTTAAACAATTGTATATATGGGGTGACCCATTAAAATTTTTCACTAATATCATCCAAACCATCAGAGTTATAATGAAAAAATAGGGCCAGGGATTTAGTTCAGTGGTTCCGCCGCCTGCCTTGAAAGCTCAAGGACCCGAGTTTGATCCCTGGTACAAATATATATATATGAACAGGCATTTTCTACAGAAAAATGGTTGGAAGTGACCATGGATATAAGATCTAAAAGCATGATTTATAGAGAATAGCATAATTTAGTGGGGCAGGTTATGCAGGAGAGAGTTACAAACACAAGATTCAGGGCACAGACAACCTAGTATGGGACAAAGCACCATTAGGGCTGGGAGTGAAATGAATGGGGATTGTGCTCTAGGTAATTCCTCTATCAGAGTGTGTAAAATGAATCTGAAAGGAAAGATCCTGAAAAAGGAAAAAATTGCTAGAGGCTCTGAAGTATGACACTAAAAAATAAGGAAATATGAGAAATGATGGAGATAAAATTGACAAATGCTCAGTGAAGATAGAACATATGCAGACTACAGATATCAATAAATACAATGTGCCTCTCCTGAAAAAGTCTGCTTTTATAGCTAAAATGCCAAGTTCACTCTTACTCTCAAAACAATGGTCATTAGTGTTATCCACACAATAAAACTTGATACAGAGAAGCTGCAACCATACAAATTCTGTTTAATTCTCATGCTTACATAGAAGAGTACTAAAACATGGACAAGCTAAACAATTCCAGGTGTCCTTAAGACACATGCATGTAATCACACTTTTACCTTAAACCTACATATATACTCATTCCCTCACATAGTTGGCAGCTTATAAATAAGCAAAATGATAATCAAGTTGCCACTAAACTCTCCAAATCCAGATTCATTAGAATAGGTTAAAAAAAAAACTATCAACTCTCAATTAGTGTTATTATTAGCTCAGCATTAAAAAGTTAACATGTGCATTGTTTTTACAATTTAATTCTAATATCAAATATTTATTGAGTGCTCACTCTGTACGAGGCACTATGCTCCTTACATGTCTTATAACAGTGATTGCTGAGACAGAGTTGCATGCAGCACCCAAAGTTACAGAGCTTTTAAGTAGAAAAGTCAGAATTCAATGCAGATCTTCTCACTCTAGATCCAGGATTCAATCCACTAAGCAATGATCTTCATACATTGTCTCTGTTAATTGCATCCTCCTAAAACTCTGTTGTGTTTGTCATTATTCTCACTGTTTTATAGGTGTGGTACATGAAATTTAGAGAAATGTCAGGATCAACTACAGTCAACTAGGAAGACCTACTATAAGTTGAAGGATCCCCAAGGCAGTGCCTGAAATAGGGGATATTCTGATTGAGGGCATCCTCAATATTCCTAAAACAATATTTTCTAGAAAAGGAAACAGGACATTCAAAATATACCATTGCTCACACTCACACACACACATACACACCCACAAATAATATGGCCGCTTAGTAGAGAAGGTAATGATATTCTACACTTTAGCTTTCTACTATCAGTTGATGACTATCAGTCTGTATTGGAAGTGTAGATATATACAGATGTATCTTTATAGATATAGATACACAGACAGACAGAAATAGATATAGAGAGATATATGTTTCCAGATAGGAATGAGAGGAATACTGTAGGCCACCTATGATTTCTGGAAACCCATGGAGGAATTTTCATAGGTTATTATAAAAAAATTTTAAACTCACTTGATAAAGCAAATATTAAGCACATGCAATGGCATTAAGCAAGGGCTTAATGCATCATTAAAACTTCATGTCTATTCTATATGATACAACTCTCAGAAACAATATCAATCCAGATAGCAAATAAAGTTTTCTAACAAAAGGTGTCTTGTGTTATCTGAATATTATTTTTCTAAGAGAATGATTCCTCTTAGTTATTCTCCAATCATTCCTGCACTTGAAGCTAAACCATCAATTCATCACTTCCTTTCTTTAGAGAATCAATGTTCATTTTGAAGAAAGGGAGCACTCAGCAGGAAAAATCTCAGAAAAATTCCATGATTTTTAAAAAATCTGGAACACAAACCCCAAAGTAATTATTATCTATCCTCTTACTTCCACAAATTATCGTTGGGATTATTAAGAATTTTTGTCTGTATTATTTTAAACAAAATGCACTCTAGAAGTAAATTATCTTCTGCTCATGATGACAAGCAGAGATAATTCATCCTTATTCTTCAGGAGAATGGCCACACCATCTCAAACCCTGAATCTGGAATGAATGATGTGAGGTCAGCCAGGTACAAAGTCTGCAATCACAGCTATAGCTTCATGTAAACAGAAATCAGGATTTCCCAAATCCTGTGATTAGGTCAGGAAGTCCCTGAACCAATTGATTAGTACAACTATTATGGGTTCAGGAAACAAAGTGGGGGTTGGGGTGATAGTTGGAAATGGCTGGGCAAGACAAGCTATACTTAAATATAATTTTCCTTCTTCCTTCCATGCCTTTGGGGAAAGTGTGATAGAAGACATTGCCCAAACCATAGCCTCTCTGTTTGGGTACAGTTTTAGGTTATCCTTTATGTATCCTTTTTGCACTTTGATCCCAGTAATGCTGAAAAAGGAAGTGAGTAGAGCATGCTAGACAAATCCCCAATGCACAGAAATCATGACAGATGAGCACAGAGCTGACCTGTTCCAGCTGGTCTCAATGGCCATAAGCAGGCTCTGTGTGATCTATTAGCAGGGTGCCCAGGTACAGAGACCTGCCTCCAGGCTCACAGAGAGCACCCCCATCATTAACTGATGTAAGCATTGGGTAATTTATGAGAAAAGCATGCAATGTGAACATCAGTCAGGAAATGGTTACAAATTAATAAAAGAAAGAGGTATGGAGGGCAGAGGGGCCTCTTATGCCACAGTCACAAAAGCAACTTCCTCTTTTCCCTAATTTCAGAACCACAGAGCAGAATTCTCTTCATACGAAATTCCTCCCAAGTCACAGGCTGCACTAAACCACAGCCTGTCCCTTTCGATGTGTTCACAGTATAGTCACATAGAAACAGATGTTCCTGCTCTGCTGTCATGCTGTTAAGGGAAAGTGTCATCCAACACGGAGAGCAGTGACCTATAACCTCTGAAGAACAATTCCCAAGCACCTTGTAGTTGCTTTGATTCTCTACAACTCTGGTTTCTTAAAGATTGGTAAAGCCCTTCAAGATGGTGTAGCTCAAGTCTAATGATTCTTATAGTCTGAATAAGCTGCCTAGGGGCCTCTTACTGTATGCAACCCAGATGTAATTTTGACATGTGAAAGCTTCCTTGTTCCTATCTCTATTAGTTAACTTTCCCATTGCAGGGACGTAATGCTCAAGATCAACAACTTAAGGAAGGAGATGCAAATTTGGTTCCCAGTTTTTGGAGATTCAGTCCATGGTTAGCTGACTCCAAGGCAGGAATATCATAGCAAAAGGGCACAGTGGAACAAAGGTGCTTAGTTCATGATGGCCAAGGAGCTGAGCAGAGGAACAATACCAGAGAGGAAAGGGCCAGGGACTAGATATCATATTCAAGATCACACATTCATGACCCCCACACACACATACCCAAGAGTGTGCTCCACCAATCCACAAGTCAGATCCCAATCCAATCTAGTTGACAATCCACCTTCAGTCACTCAAATTGGCTAACAGAGCACTACTACCTCAAAGCAGCTTCCCGTGCTGGTCAGAATTATTCACTCTTAAAGTCCTGTTTTCATATAATTACAGTGTGATGGCACTTCTCCCACCACACTATCATCAATCATCTGTGTTTCTGTTGTCTCTCAAACCAGTCTATCTCACAGACAGAACCAAGGACAAATGGCATTCCATCCACAGGATCAAGCCTCTATCATGTCCTTCTACCCACAGAAGCAAGCACATATAGTGTCCCCAGGTAATGCTAAGTAAATGAAGGGATATACTTCAGCCCAAATTATCAATGTTTATTATGACAGCACAATACATATTTCTCATTCTGCGTTAGATTGTATACTTCCTCATGTTTAACTAAATCACTTCTCTGTTCACAAACCTTGTGAGAGATGAGATAGCTTAGAGTTGTTCTAAAGTTATATCTGAATATAGGCTAAATGCATCTATAGAAGTGATAGTATTCCTGATAGTATTCAGCCTGAAAGTCACTTTTCTCCCTCCAAAAAGATAGAATAGCCCAAGAGAAGATAAACAGAACTATGTTTTCAGCTGGAACTTAGTTAAGCCTCTTATACCAGAAAAGCCAAAGCCTCCGCTACCAATTTAACTAAAGGTCGAGTGGGAAATAGGAAAGTAAGAGGTTTGTAATCCATAACAATAAAACTCTTCCAAGAGGACAATCAGAAGGGGTTCTTGGAGACCCTGGAAAGCCTTGAGCATGCCCACTTGGATGCAGATGGTCCATGGACTCTGGGTGGGCAGAGACATAGATGTTGCCTGGTGAAGGCCTGGAGCAGGTTGTCACAGGGGCCTGAGAAAGACAAAGAGAAAGAAGAAGAAACAAGCAAAAGAAGGAAAGTGCTCCAATAAGATTTTGTAAGCCAGACCAGCAGAGGTCTAGTAAAACAGTAATTCAGTCCTGAGGAAAAAAGGTGAAATGTATGAGTATTTAAAACCAAGAGTACCTTGCAAATCGGAAAAAGAGACAGAGTAAAATGCAGAGTGGCTATTCTTGTTGGGAAGAGCTCTGTAAGGGAAGTGAAACTAACGGGCGACCAAATGGAATTGGGTTTGCATTTGCTTGCAATGTTCAAATAATTATTTAGTACATTTAGTTAATGTTTTCTTCCCATGGTTCTCAGATACTATTTTTTTTTTGGTTATGAGTCTCAGGATCAGAACCCAACCCATAAGGATACTGTGTTTATAATACACGCCTCAATGTGATTGAAGGTGGTGGGCAACAGAAGATCTCCTCCATCCAAATAGGAATCCACAGTTTTTCATGGGATCTTCCACTACTCCTGCCTTCTTGCCCAAAAGAGAAGACCGGTGGTACAGAATTTGTGCCAGAAAACAAATGGAACCTCATGAAAGACTGGGTGTTCCATATAAGAGGAAGTCTGCATTAGAGAGCAGTAATACCTAGCACCACTGGCAACAATTAATACACACACACACACACACACACACACACACACTCACACCCTCAGTATGAGAAGAGTTACAACAAAAAGGAGATGAGAAGGTGTAAGGAAGGTGTTGATACTTATAAAAGTACTGAAGGCTCCAAGGCATCCGCAAAAACCAAGGAGGTTTAAATTATGTTACTGTCTCTGCACCAGGTGACAGAACCATTGCGGCACAGAACAATTTTCTATCTTGTGGACAGTCATTCTGAACTATTGTTTTTTAAGCTTCACAACTTGTTGGAAGAGGGAGAGGAAAAGCAGAGAGAAAGAGAGAGGAAGAGGGAGGGGAAGAGGAAAGGAGAGAGAGCAAGTTTCCAGCCCTTAAAATCCATCTTTTGTGACAAAGTCAGAGTAATTAACCTAGGAAACAAACCTATCCATGCTGTCTCCTCCATAAAATCCTTTCCTGGTTGCCTTCCTTGCCTATAACATGAATTCTGGACTGCTGTAGAGCAGCAGTAGATAATTGTCAGAGTTTCACCTCAACCAACCTCTCCAGTTGTATCTTCTTTTTTCTTCTGTGCATTGCACTCTTGAATAGTCCAAAAACAATTATATGTTCCCATACCTATGCTGCCTTCTTACTCTGTTCTTACACTTACAATTCACTTTTCACAACTCCCAGGCCAACTCCTATTTTTTTCTTTTAAGGTCCTACTCAAATGTCTTTTACTCATCAAACCTCTCCTGGATCATCTTTATCACAATATCTGTTCTTTCCCTTATGTCCAAACCACATTATATTAATGGCTGGTTGCATCACCATTGAAAACTGATATACTAGAGTTGTGTACATCCAAATTTCCAACTAAATAATAAACACCTTAGTCAGAAGTACACTGTTTTATCTTTGCATCTTCCTCCTAGGGAAAGCTTCAGCCAAAAGGTTGAATTTATTGAACATTCACTCTAATTTCATATTCATATGAAATTTACCCATCATTCCAAAACTTACTAACGTTTATTTTTAGTTATTCTTTAAAAAAGCTCTATTTTTAATATAAATTTCATATCCATAATTCATTAGTCATGTGACCAAATATCAAATAAAAGCACAGACAGTACACTGACCACAAAAGTCATGTTCACAAATGGCAGCGTCCATGTCATTAGTTAAATGGAACAATTTTCCTACAGAATGTCATGGAAATACAAGCACAATTATTCTGGACTCAAAGAAATTTGGTATTCATTGTATATGACCTGTATTGTCAGCTGCATGTTTACATGAAGAAATAGTATCTCTTGTATGTCACTGCAGTATAACCTTTGCAATAACCTAAACAAAATGCTTGGTAATTTGTGGCAATTAATGGGAAGACTGAGAAATGTACTACTAACATTTAAATTGTCTTGCAACCAGTTAAAACTTCAAAGGTAATAGAAACTATACATAGCAGTTTCTTTAGGTTTTAAGTCTACTGAACTGAAAATAATCAAACAACCAACATTATTTCTCTAACAAATCAATTATTTCCTATTTTCTCATAATGAAACACAAAAGTAATAAGACTCTTCAAGAAGCAGAGAAAAAGACATGGAGGTTGGAGAAGAATAAAAAAGAAGAACACAACAAATTTTTAGGGGAGTAAAACTACTATGGTATCACAATGAGAGATATGTGTCATTATACATTAGTCAAAACCTATTTCACAGCACCAAGAGTGAGCTCAAAAAACTCTGGGTTTTGGATAATAATAATGGGTCAATATAAGTTCATAGATTATACCACTGTAATGGGAGCTGTTGACAGTAAGGAAGGTTATGCATGTGTAGATGGAAGGGAAATAGAGAAATTTCTGTATCTTCCACTCAATTTTTCCATGAACCTAAAATTCTCCTTAAAATAATGTCTTCAAAAAGGAGAAGAAGCAGAGAAGTGGGCAAGAGCTTTCTTGGAGGACTAAAATTAATATAAGTGAAAAACACAAGACTACACACCTGAAGTCACTACATAGAAGACTTGAAAGTTATAGATAATATGACTAGCCTTATATGTAAAATGAGGCAAAATCATGAATAGCTGATGTAATGTGGAAAATAACAACTCCACTTGTAAGAGTTTTATTCTAAGAGAGTAATCACACATATGCACAAAAATCTGCATATGCAGCTGTGGAAACAACATTCAGTAGTGGATTAGTTAAATAAATTATGGAATATAAGGCAAATACTGGGCAGTGCTTAAAAAGAATGAACAGAAAATAACAGTACATTAGAATATATATTATGTCTAATGTTTTATAAAAGTAATCACACACACACAAATCCAAAACGCTATAGAGGTTAGCTCTGATCTCTGAATTAAGAAAAACATTTATTTCCTTATTTTTCTTATTTCTATTATGAGTATTTTATGATAAACATTTATTTCTTTCATAATAAAAAACAAGCATTAAACAAGTCAGTATTCCTTCATTTCTGTGTCTGAAATAGCATTAAGTCTACAAAAATGGTTTGAGATGAATAAAATGCTCTACCAAAAAGAAAAAGGAAAGTTATAGCTATTATTATTTTTTAAGGAAAGTGTAATGGTTAATTTTATGTCTCAAGTCAAATGGACCAGAAGGTACCCAAACATTTGATCAAACAAAGGCCAAAATCTGAATCTGACTGTAACAGATTGCCCTCTATAAAGTGTTTGACCCTCATCCAATCAGTTGAAAACCTGAAGAGAACAAAATGTCTAAGAGATAACTTTGCTTACTTAAACTGGAGCACTGGCCTCAGAATGGAACTATACCACCAGCTCTCCTAGGTCTCCAGCTTGCCAACTGGAGATCATGGGACGTCTGGTACCTCCATAATTATATGATCTAATTCCCTCTAATACATCATATGTATATAAGTATAGGATTTTACATATAAATATATATCATTTCTTATATTAAATCTAATATATAAAGTGAAAGTAAGATTCTGGTAGACCAAACAGCCTTTATCACAGGTCTGCTACACATGGTGATACCTTATGAGTCCGAGTCTGAGCTATCCTAGGAGCTTTGTTATATTATATATGATCTATATGGGATCTATTATAAGGAATAATATATATAATATATCTGATATATATGTATGTATGTATCTATATCTTCTCGATTTGTTTCTCTGGAGAAACTTGACTAATACAGAAAGGACTCGTGGTAAAAATCACATTTAAGATGGTTAATGTTATAGTGGTATGCAGGTGGGACTGCAGCTGGAGAAGGCCAGAGTTTAAGTATCCAGCCAGAAAGATGCTACAGAATGTGGGCAAAAAAGAATAAAGTTGTTCATTTCCTTTCTCCAAACCTCTGATTTCTCATCCATAATATGAGTATGTGAGAGCATAAATCCCTCAGGACGCTTCTTTGTTCTATAAATTTAAAATTGTACTATCAATGAAAAACAATATTTAGAGGCTCTTGTTTAAACTGTGAATACACTGGGTTGACTTTGTTGTCATATACTACACTGAAATCTTATCAGTACTCAATAAATAATACATTAAGCAAGCTCTTTTGGACATCTTGGTTTAATTGTGAGCCCTAGAAAAGCCCTGGCTTTTGGCAAAGTCTTCACAGTATCAATTACTTTATTAACTTTGCAAACATATAATGGAAAAATAGGCACATTACTTTGAAATAAGCCTGTTTTAATTCACTTTCTTAATCAAAGAAAAAAATATGAGAATAACACATTTTAGATCGGGTAATTTATAATAAAACATTAAATAACTTCAGCACTTGATGCAATTTGAAGATACTCTACATGGGTTACAGTGAGGTTCCAGTAATCCAAGCAGACCTTATGATAGGTCTACTACATATAGCAATAACTGTATCTGAGTCTGAACTAGCCTAGGAGGAAAAAGCCATGTTAAATTCCAAATAGAAATTCTGTTGTCAAAATTGGAAGACTTTGAATAGTGTACTTGAAGATTAACTTCCCACATTTTGAGATTCATGTGATCAATAACATATAAAATTCTAGTTTTAGGGCCGGGGACTTAGCTCAGTGGCACCGCTGCCTGCCTCACAAGTGGAAGGTCTCAAGTTTGATCCCTAATACAAAAAAAAAACTTTAAAATTCTAGTTTTAGAAATATACATGGCTGAACCTGTTTGATCAAATTAAGGCAATCACCCAAACATATTTTTTGGCCACAGATGATATTAAAAAAAAAAAAGGCCCACAGTAAATGCATTGCCTCAGCCCCATTCACAGTTATCTTCATTCTAATCATACAGTTTTCTGGGTATCTGTGAGTCAGAAGCTGAAAATAAAATACACATGATACTTCTGTGGTTAACATACTTATTCTCTGTATTCTTGTAAAAATCAAATAGAGGAAGGAAAGAACAAAGGGAGGGAGGGAGGAAGGAAGGGAGGGTAGAAAAGAGGCAGGGGAGGGAGGGAAGGAAGACAGATCAAATCTCTTTTCGCCTGTTGTCTGGTTTCTTAAAACCTGGACACATGGAACAGCTCTAACTTTCATAAAATTCTTTTCCTTCCTTGTCTTAAGTTTTTTTTTTAACAACTAAGCCTAGATTTAATGGCATTCAATGTCATGAAGTTTTCAGGTAAGGGCATAGTTTACATCATATTATATTAGGGGTCTTGGCAGTGAACTTGGAATTAGCCATTAAGTCAAGGTTTCTCATCCAGTTAACTCCAGGAGAAAGTACGCTAGAAAGAAAGAAAGAGCCAGAGACCTTGACCTCAGGAAATATATTAAACCAGAAAGTGTTTTCCTATTGTACTTCAATAGGAAAGAAGAAAGAGGCTCAACATTTCCGTATCAAAGGACTTCTTTCAGCAGAGGAGCTCCATGGAAAACCTTCCACTGACCTTCATCTAGGAATACTGAGTATGTCATGACTCTCTTCAACCCCACCTCCTCAGTCCATGCTATCAACTGAGGTTTACAAGAGCCAAGCTATTATTTTTAAAGAGGGAAGAAAAAGAAGAATTTGTTCCCAAAATATCTAGTTCTCCACCCTCACCTCTTTTCATTTATAAATCTCTCGGGCTGTTTTTCTACAGGCTTGTTTATAATGTGGCAATGATTATGCTAATACCAGCTGGGAATACATCTATGTGGACATGTTGTGTGAGTGTGTCAGAGACTTGGGGCAGGGAAGGGACATATAAGTGCACGAGGAGAACTATTCAATAAAATTATAGTACATGTGTAGCCCTCTTCCCATATTTACTAGTTTTCGTAAGCTCCTTCTCAAATAGGAAATAGACCATGCTTCCTTTGCAGAAGGGTAGTTATTGAATAACAAAGACCATGTGTTCTGCTACGTCTTATTTGTCTAAGGACTCTGCAGCTATTTTCTAACCAAATTAATAACAGTATACCAAACTTATTTCCCCAGTGAAAACTTCTGGCTACTAAGGATGTCGGTATATGCACCCCACTGACACTGAAAGCACAGCTAATCACTATGTAACCAAAGTCTATGATGGTACCCGAGCGAGGAGGATGCAGTTTTCATGGTCCACAAGGGAAGGCTGACACTTGCTAATTAAATGACTCTGTTTACATAAGCAATAGAGTGTTACATCACTTTCCCTATGCGGAGAAGAGAATGTGAAATTTCAGGAAAGACAGATAGCTATTTAATGTGGAACTTGTCACCACGGTCAGCTTTTGGCATAATAAAACACACATGGAAAATCCCTTGCAGGGAGCCCTCTGCAAAGCAGATTCTTCCTCGGTCTGGGTCAGAGAGTGTCTGTGTCTCTGAAGGAAAGAGCTATCTCTCCTTCCTTCACACACCCACTTGCACAATGAGCTTCCAACAGCTTTTTTGTAATGTGTCTGCTAAATGCCAGGACACAGTGGCAAGAGGCTGGCAGTTTCTCCTGGGCAGTTGAGGGGCCGGGGGGGGGGACAGCATTTCCTTCCTTCAGATCAAGAAAATGCATACATACATGACAGCTAAGCTGGGGTGTATAGAAACTGCCCTCACTTTTTAACCTGTACAGAGCCAAGCAAAGGGTAAACAAAGATACAATTCTGGTAGCAAATTGATCTCAAAAAGGATTTCTAATTTTTTGCTGTATTATTCCAAACTAGAGTGCTTTCTTACAAAGTATGACTTTTAGCTGGGCATGGAGGTGCACACCTGTAATCCCAGCACCCTGGGAAGCTGAAGCAGGAGGATCATAACCTCAAGGCTAGCCTGGGCAACTTAGTGACTTAGTGAGATAGTCTCAAAATAAAAAAGGGCTGGCCACATACTTCAGTGTGAAGGCTTCAGGTTCAATTTCCCAATACCACACACACACAAAAAAAATTTTTGCTGCATATGTAAAGACATTTTTCTGGAAACATATCTGGAAACAAGTAGGCTCCTGTTCTCTCAATTTAACTTTCAATAAATGTTGACAGCAATGGAGGTTTTGTAATATGTTCATATTTCAAATGTGATACTTTTGTTCACAACTCAGTATATAGGCTTATATGCTCACCATTAAAATCCACTCTATAAAATCCCTATTAAAAATTTTAGTTTCATTTGGACATCACAGCTAAAGCATTATATTCGTTCCATAACATGCTCATTTTCTCGAAGTAAAAATTCTTTCTGGTGTTTTCTGATAAAAACTTTCACAGTTCATTATAATTCACAAGTGAAAAAAATCTTTCTAACAGAATCAAAAGTAGCAAGAGTTTCGATCCCCGGTACCAAAAATAAAAAGTAGCGAGAGTTAATGGCCCCGTCCAGTGGATAAGCTTTTGCAGGTCTCCATCTGAAAGTCGTAACATAACCTTTCAGTCTGTGTGCCATTGGTGCAGAAGGTTTCCAAGGCAGAGTTCTTCAAACTAAAAGATGTTAAACAGATGTGCTGCAGAGTCTTCCAGGTCTAAACTATGAAGAATCTGTTTTCAGTCTGTGTGTTGTAGCCTCATTTTTTAAAAAAGTCTTTTATCAAGATCTTCAGATTTGGATATTTGTTTTGTTGTTGATGTTTTTAAGCTGAATATTTGTTTAGAAGAACCAGATTTTAAAACATATTTCTTTTGAACTAAAGAAGGAGCATTAATTTAAAATTTGCCATTTTAAAGCATATTTTCAGCAGAACAATCCAGCTTCCTATAGCAGGTGCTGGAAGCCAAATCCCAGATGTTTTGATGTGTAAATAGCAAGGGAAGAATTTGAGAAATGGGTAGAGATGTGAGAAGGAGGAAGGCATAAATAAAAAACAGACTTGCTGAAACTTTAGTTCATCTGGGTCTGTCACTAAGAGTCATTTCTAAACACTTTGGCTTTTGTTTTCCACTGGTGGGCTTCTCTACTGAACTGTTTTCTCCTGTTATAAACGTCCTTTCCCAAAACATGAAATAGCCATAGTGACTGGCTTAAGTGTTCACCTAGCTATTTATTTCCAATGAACCAAATTCTGTTCCAACATTGACCAGTGTAAGTCCTATATTCAAGTTCAATGTGCTGAGACTCAGAATCCCACTTCATTGATGTCACTATTTTCTCCATCTTTAACTGCATAAGAACTTGAAGTTTATAACTGTATCAAGTCAGCATGATAAATGGGGTTCTCTAACACTTTAGCCTCAGTCTTTGTAGTTGACAGGCCAGTTTTGCCCCTTTTGCTCTTACCCATTTTTCACTTGAAGGGATTTCAGAATTCATAGTTCTAACAGGGTTAAAAGGGTGCTTATAGATGTTTTCTCCTTATTTAGCTTGATGTTGGCAAGGCTCCTCCATCATTTCAATGAGAGACACATGAGCAGAAAAGCTTTTATAATATAGGCAGGCCTTTATAATAAGAGGAGCTTCCTTCTCGAATATCCTTTTTGCTATCAAACTAATCAGTGCTGGGGGTAATTAAAGCCATACCTTACATAGGGTGAGTTTGACTTTTTTAACCACTTCACCACCAGGTCCTTCTGTATCTACACTGATGGGCATAGATAGCACAAATCTATTTTTCAAAAGACCCAGTGTCTGGAAAGGGGGAGTCTAGCATGATTCAATCACACACACTTACCTTTTTTTCCATGACTCTGACACTTGCATGATGTGTGGCTACCCTATGCTCCATCCAAAGTGAACTCATCTTTCTCTTTCAAACAATTCTACCCCATTGCCATGTATTCCAAACATTTGCTAACCCTTGTCTCTGGAAGGCTTATTCATATATTCCACTATATATTATATTATCTACTTCCTGTGCAAGCTCCCATCCTCCCAATATCTGTCAAAAATTTTACCCATCCTTGAAGATACATCACAAATGGCACTTCTTCCATCAAGTATTTCCTTGGCTCTTCAAGTTGTAATCTCTTAAGCCCTTGAATTTACATATTTGCTCTTTCTGGTAAAGAAGTGTGAATTAAACAGACTCTTTATATAATGACACATTACAATCACTGCTTCACAGATAGTCCCCTGTTATATCTGTTTTCTCTTCTACTTTCAACCTCCATTCCTCTTTTCTTGCCATAGCAGAACATTTCAATATTTAATCTGTATATTTTTATTAATAAGTAATCTTGCAAAATAGGCACTGCTTGTATGCCTTTATTTTAATTTATGTCATTGGATTCTATAATAGATCTCACTATACTTTATTGCTGCTATTGTTGCAGCCCTTCCAAGCTGTTGCAGGTACTTCTAACTGTTGCCTAATACTTCTTTATGCACACTGCCCACATGTGGCCTACACTGAACTCTTAGCCCCAGAAATGACTATCTTCATACATGATCCCTCATAGACAGACCTTTTTGAGAATTTTATTGGGATATATACCAAAAGCAGAATTGCAGTGTCATAGGAATAGGAAAATTTCCTAAGGAATATCAAAGCTTTCTCCAGAACATCAGCCCCAGTATGCCTTAGAATGTTGGCCCCTATATCCTCATACCTAGCCAATACCTGGACCTACCCAGCTAGACTTCTAACTCCTGAGTCTTTATTCAGTGTTGCTTTAGTGACTTATTGTTTTCATTTGTACCACTCTACTTACTAATGCATTTAAATTTCATGGTTCTTTTTTCATTGAGCTTTTAACTTAAATAGCCAGAAAGGCTTTTAATTAATATATTTATCTTTCCTCTTCGCTCCATGAAAGATTTTACATTCTGTTCATGTAGGAGCTATAGTTTTGCTTATTTTTGCACTCATTGCAGCTCTTAGCATGGCACATGAGGAAACATAAAAATGAACACAGAAATAAATTGAAGTTATGATAGTATGAGCGGAGTATGAGTGGATGTTAACGTCACAGAGAAAAATGAGTGCTTTGAATTCTGAAATAACAAGTTAGATGTGGCTCATCTTTTCCTTGCTAACGCTATGATTTCTTCTGGCCAGCTGAACAGGAAATGGCAACACTTTTTCTGTCTTCAACGCCACAGTTAAGAGTAGAAAGAAGGTGCTGTTGTGCTGAATTCTAATTCGAGACTCTACTGTGACCTACATAATCAGTCCCCTTAAGTCAGATATGCGAGAACATTCTTTTCGCAATTTATTTTTGGGCCTGTTGAAAATGAGGCTGCCAACTTTACCTTAGTTACTCTCAAATCTCTCCTCTTAAATACAGACACAAATATTGGTGCAAGAAAACTCCTATTTGCCGACATAAATACATCCCAGGGAGTAAACAGTAGTATCCCAGTAGCCAGTGCAGGATGCTATACAGTCTATAATTTTCCTTCTAAAGGAAGGACAACAGTCTCACAATTAACTATACCATCAGGAACACTTGTTTGATGTCCATCATGAAAGCTGCCAAACCACAAAACATGATGACCAAAAGTGAGAGTCCTGTAGTCAGACTAGTTAGCATTTTGACTCTGCTACATACTTACTATTTTACTGTGTTTTGTTTTGTTTTTTACCTTAGCATCAGGTTCTTCAGGTGAAAATGTGGACAATACTTACCTTATCAAATTATAATAATTAAATGAAATAATAGCAAAATACTTGATAAATGGTAGTTATTTTATTATGCCTAATCTCCAACCTATTTCATTTTATCAAGATTCCAGCAGTAGACAAAAGTATACTTTTCATATGTAAGTGGTGGGAAGAAATGCTTCTACCTATAATAAATGATTGGCAAGTTTTCATTGCAAAACTGAATTACACTTGCTACAATGAGAAAAACATACTATTTTAAATACTTGGTTCTAATACCACGTCCTTGCTGCCTATGTTCAAACAAGTGCCCTAACTTCCAACCAGAAGGCAAACACTGTAAATAAGGATAGTATTATCTATTCCACAATGACACTATAAAACAAATCTCATATAATAAATATGAAAGCACTCTGAAAAATGCAAAATAGCATAAACCATGTTAATTATCATTTATCTCCATAGTTTGGATCTTATTTATTAATGGCATTTAATTAGTGTTGAGAATAGTAACCTAGTGTGACCATGATTTAAAATGTCAGAAGTATTTTATTAGAGATGAAATAATGCCAGTAAAAACTCTTTTTTGTTTTACCTTGTTTTTGAGAGATTTCCAACTTCCACTTAGTATTCTAGGAGATTAAAAGGCTCAGCGTTCAGCCTAACATTTGAGCCTAAGGAAGAGGGGTGGCCATCTTCCTAAGTGTAAAAAGACGACTAACAGAAAAATTGTCTCCCTTTAGTGTTAGTGAAGAGTCTTGTTTCTCTAGAACAATTGTCTATTTTAACCTTACAAAAATGGTGATGCTCATAATTTATCTGGCTTCTTTTTTTTTGCTGGCTGCTCCAAATCACTGAACCAAATTTGAGATGATCACTTCTGAATGTGCTGGACTATGCACAACATGAATTGTCTTATCCCTAGACACATTTTTGTCTCCCTATCTGTATTTTTCTTGCCCAGACTTTCCCATTGCTCTTTCATCATCTTAAATAAGAAAGCTTAAAAAAAATAAATAAAAGACAATACTAGTTAGACGGGAGTGAGTTTGGGGCTTCAATTCTGAACCATTTAACGGCCAGGTATCTTATGTGTGTCTTCCTCCTATCTGTGGGGAATAGCAATGCATCCCTCTGTCTTCATCTGCATACCCATTTTCTAGGGCCAGGGGTCTTTTGGCTCAGTAGACTCAAGAAAATATCTTTGGTGAAATATTAATGCTTACTTCTTATCATTCCTTTGTACTGTAAGCACCAACCCTTAAGCACTGTTTTGACTTTTGTTTAGAAGCATTTCTTTAAAATCTGCCCCAAACTTATAGCTTTCATATTCTGAACTACATACAAAGCTAAACATATCTTGTCTACATGCAGTGCTTAAAAAACAATGATGTTTATTTTGTTTTTGAGCTCTGTTTTGAGCTTCAACCTCTGAGCAAGAACTTAGAGGGCAGAATGCCCTGCTCTAACAAAAAAGATGGTGACCATAACTGTGACCTTATCTGGTTAAGAAAATGTTAGAAAGGAAGCGAGGGAATATTTTGACTATAAAGATAAAATCAAAAGCCCTCATTTTCAACCCCAGACTGTGAAGAAATGTTAAACTTTCTATATTGTTTCATACCTACCGTACAAAGATACTTAGTTGGCAAGCAGTAACAATCCTAATGTTTGCATCCTTCAAATGGTTTTCAAACATAGTTTCAAAATCCAAGCATTAAAAATTATCCGAGCTTTTAAAAGCATTAAAGACATCATACTACAGTGATGTATGCATACCTATCCTTATAGCAACACAATTTATGCTAGCTAAATCTTGGAAGCAGCCTATATGTCCATCCACAGATGAATGGATAAAGAGGAAAATGTGATATTTACACACAAAGGAGTACTGCCCTAAAGAAAGATAAACTTAAGTCATTTGTAGGAAAATGGATGTAACTTGAGACCATAATGTTAAGTGAAGTAAATCAGACATACAAAAGGTTATTGTAATCCAGCATGGACAATGTATCTAAAAGTGGACCTTGACTTACTATAACTGTCTTATATTTTATATGTTTTTAGCCTGTTGGTCTGGCTGTTATTCCGTATGCATGATAATTAACTTTATAAATATTTGTAAGATACATAAATGAATCTGATGCTAGCAAAAAAAAAGGGGGGTTTGGGGAACGGGTAAAAAGAATTGAGATATGTTGTGTACATGTACCAATTCCCCACAATGAATGCAATCATTATGTACCGCAAAAATATACCAATAAAAATTTTTTAAATTATTAATGCTAAGAGGATATTCTCATTACTTCAATTGTGGTGATTGTTTCTTATGTCAAAAATATCAGTGTTAAATGATAAAAAATAAGTTATCATTATTATCAATTGTAGTAAAATCAGACTGCTAAAATCACAGACTTATGGTATGATTCATTCTATATATATTCCTTACTTGACTTATTATAAGAAAAGCACCAATAATAACGTTACATGTATCACCTACAGATGAATTTCAGTTGGTTTATAAAGGAATTAAACCAAATAAAAGAAATAATACATTGTACAGATATCCTTGATCATCATTTTAATCAAAAGAAAGGAGCATAGAAATTCAAATACATGCAAATAAAATGATTCATAATGATTAATTACATAAAACATATAGATATTATTATATTAATTTCCCTTATATAGCAATTCCATTGCAAATAGTATAATTAAATAGTTTAAAGTTAAGTACAAGCTAGTATGTTTTGACTTTTTAAAAAAAGGTCTTAAGAAATATTAGATCATCATTATTGGATACTTTTTTGACAGTATTAAATGCTAGGAACATGTTTAATAATTATTTGGACTACATTAAATTCAAAATATTTGAGATCCCTGTTAATAGAGGAGCATATTTACATGTTAAAGAGGATCTCACCTTGGAGACTTCACAATGTTTTATCGACTCAGAACTGTATGACCACAAAAAAATTCTTTCTCAAACAAACACATTTGACTTAGCCTACGTCTACATCAAAGATTCTAATGTATATTTGTTTTCTACTGTTTAAATTACACCAGATTTTGACATGGTGTATTTTCAGAATTATGTTCAAGTAATTAGTTGCTATTTTAAAATAAATATGAAGTTTTTAGAATTACTGAATAAAGAAAACCTTAAAAATACCCAATTAATTCAATCCATGGGAAGAATTCATGTTAATCTTTAACTGCAAACTTGGTAGTTTTGGCAAAAATATTTACAAAAATACGAGTAAATCATCAATGTTTGTTACAGTAATGGTAAAGCCAAATGTTCCCAGCAGATTCCATGGGCAGACTGGATAGGAATACACTTTTCCTGAACCTGGGACATGAAAAGTTGTCACATGGCTGCAGATAAGGGAAATTTTCTCTCTCAAACAGGAATGTACACAGACTTACTGGTGTACAGTATGAAAGTGCTGGCATTAACAGGGGGCTCCTCTCTCAAAAACGTAGAAAGACCAAGACCGGAGGATATTTAAACCATTTAAGATAGCCATTTCTAAAACTAGGAGCTACTCCCCCATTTTCACAGTGGTGTGAATCAACAACTTCCTTTTTTGCTTCCTCTCTAATCCACTTTGGATTGGATTTTGGTTACTACCAACTGAAAGAGTGAGTGATATGTTGGTATTCTTTTTTCTTAAAGTTTTGTGGTTTGTTAATTTCCTACTGTCTTTTCAGATGTTATTTAGTGCATACCTTAAACTTTTTGAATTTTCTGCTCCTAATTTACTTAAAAATTAGATAATCTTATTTGAAACACATATAAAGCTGAGATAAGTTAGCACATAAAGGAGACTTAAAAAGTTCTCCTTCAAGAAAAAAATACATCTACCTCTCTATTCTCACCAAGCTGAAAAAAAGTGTTTTTCCTGCTAGCTGCCACAGGAGCATGTCCTAGGTAACTAGGGATTTACAGGTCTGTAAATGTTGGAAGATCTGGATCAAGTCTTTTCTCTGCATACCCAGAACCTAATATTAATGTATAGAAAGTGTTCAGAAAATGCTCATCAAATTAATGGGTCTCCACACCACATGGCTAACCACTTCCTTGGACTTCGTTGGTTATCTCACTTCAAATTCAGTCATTCCAAAACTCAATTCTCAAAACTTGCTAGTCACTTTGTGTTCTCCTCTTGCATTCATAAGTGGTTTTGCCTCCTACTTAAGAAAATGAATAATATATTGTAGGGACACTGAGAAGGGGAGCTAGACAGGGAATGCTGGCTGCCTACTGGCTGACAGGACACGGCTGATGCAGCAGACAGCTATAGAAATGACCACTTGTTTACTAAAAGAAATCACCCTTCGTGAAATCTTTGCAGGTGTAAGACAGTTATATTTAGGGGCCCACTTGCATCCATTTACTGGAAAGCCCCTAAAACTCCATGCCCCTTAGCTCACCTTAGCAACAGCTCACTCCAGCAACATCTCTTCCCAGCAACAAAAGCTAAGACTCTGGTTGGCTTAGAAACCCTATAAGAATGGGACAGAACAAGCTTGGCAGCTGAAAACCTCCACCTTCACCAAATCATAAATAAACCTCTGCTTCATGCTTCTTTCATCATTCTGCACCCAGGACAACCTGAGTTCTTCATTTTCCACTTGGAGGATCTTCGGCTTTGAAACAGCCTCGCCTCACTCCTCCATTCTTAACCTGAGAGCAGGGCAAGAACTCAAGGAATGGGGGTCACACCAGGGAAGATCCCTAGGTCCCCAGAACCCTGCCATGACATTACAATATGAGCTCCTTCTATTTCCTGTTCTTTCCCTTTCAATACTGCACCCTTGCCAGTCAGTCTCAGAGCATAAAGTATCTCCCTCTCCTACAATCTTCATTTATCCCTTCTTCTTGAAATTCCAGGTTCAGGATTATCTCACTTGTCACCTTCCTTCTTTCTCTAGAAAGCTGAAACTTCTTCCTCTCTGCTGTTATCTTCTCAGAAGTCTGCAAGTCTTTCCCATGGTTGACCCAATAGCATTCTATTAGCCCTCTGGTATTCCTTTCACAGTCAAGCTTCTGAAAAGATCAGTTCACAGTTCTTCACTCCTATGAACTTCTGAATATATTCTACTAGGGTCCTGCCTCTCCTCTCCTAAAGAAACCTCTCTGCACAAACAGCACTTGCTAGGACTTGTACAATTCTACACACATCTCTTTCAATAATGCAATATTTGGTCAATGATTTGGATGCCTTTCTTATTGACTTTATGGCAATAATATAAAAATAAAACATCATGTTATAATGTTTTACAAAAAGTGTAAAATCAAACAATATAGCTAATGGAGTAAAGGAGAAAAAATAGAGTATTCACTTAATATAGACCAGTACTGTTTTAGGGCTGGGTTCTTCATAACATGGAAAATTCATAAAAATAAGTGATATTATATACATATACATATACTTTATCTATAAATTTACAATTTTTGAGACAGAATATGTTTTAAAGCATCTTAATATTTATGATGATAGCTGAGATATTACATTTAAATAGATGAAATATTTCTCTGACATCAAACATTTAATCCATAGAAAAAGTCACTCAAAAAATATCAAAAATATTCAGAAAATATACAAAAAATATATTTGAAGCACTGAACATTTGGAGTGAATCCTTTTGTGTCACCAATAAATTATAAAAATATGTTAAGAAAGACAGAGTAGGCAAAACTTACGGTTTTCTCTTTGTCTATATTTTTGATTTCTCATATAAAAGAAACCATGCACTACTTAAGCTTCTGTGTCTGATTTACTTCATTTAACATTATAGTTTCAAAGTGCATCCATTTTCCTACAAATGAAATTACTGGAAATAAGAATTTAAATAAAAATATTAAGCTAATAATTTGATATCTATAAATATGCTTAAATTTAATATGAAATAATAGACATAAAGAGCAAATTCTTGATGAACACTATTAATAGGTCAAATTCTTAGGTTTATTAAATATCATATATGACAAACAATAGCATACTACGAAACAAAATCTGTAAAACACAAGTAGTAGACATCAGAAACCATATTATTTATTATTTATTATTTATTTGTTTAGCAGTGACAAGGAGTAAGCCCAGAGCCTCATACATTCTAGGCAAGCACTATACCACTGAGGCATACCTCTATCCTTAGAAAAAAAATGTTTTTGAGATAGCATCTCACTATGTAGTTCTGGTTGGCACTGAATTCACTATGTAGCCGAGACTGGCCTAGAACTCGTAACATTCTTCCTGCCTCACCCTCCAAAGTTCTGAGATGATCACAGGCATGCAACACCACACCTGGATGGCCCCAGAATACACTGAAAGACAGACTGTTGAGTACAGTATTGTCAGTCTTAAGTGAATAATGGGATAACCCATGTAGGTTTTCTTTTGTGTTGTTCATTGCAACAATTCAAAATTATTTTCCTAAAAATTTAAGCCAGACCTAAGATAGTATCATTAACACATACAGATATTTACCTGCAAATTTTGCATATATATCTAGTCATCTATGTCTTTTGGATTTAGCAGTAATAAACTTTTCAGTGGAAATGCTAATTAAAGAACTAAAAACTGCTTCCACTACTGTCAAGTCTTTACATGAGCTGAGAGAGTAATGACATTGTATTGATTGTTCATTTTTCAAAATTTTAACAAATAAAAAATAATCATGTGCAACAGGCTACATAATTTGTAAAAATATTCTGGAACACTATCATGGCGTATTATTTGGTGTGACTGAAATGTTTCCAAGAGTTAGTAAAACACTGAATGTGGTAGAAAATTATTCTTTAATCAAACAGATAAATGGTTGGAAAATCAAGCAGTTTGGTAATGTTTTTAAATATGAATTTATATTTTGTTTAAACTTTTTATCATATGTACACTTATAAGAATTCTAAACTTTAGAAAGGTCAACACAGAATTATAGATATTTTCTTTGCCTTAAAAATTCGAATACTTTTTCAGCTCAATTTCAAAACACATTTGCAAAGAGTGGAAGAATGTCAACATTTTTTTTCAGAATGCAGAAAAATTTCAGAATCTAGAAAACCTCAGAAGAGAAAACAACATAAAACAAAATTATAGCTTTTGGATTTATATATTTCTTCAGTTATCATAAAGTATGAATGTTAACATTTAATTAATATTCTAAAACATGCTTTTCTTAAGTTGGACACAATATTACCAAACAAATTTAAATTTTGAGGTCAACAATTTTAGCAAGATGAAAGAAACTTTAGAGCCACCAAAAGAAAGGAGCATACAAAAACCAACTGGAAATGTGGAAAAATTTTATATGTGACAGAAATCTGACTCCCGATTTTAATTTTAGTGAAAAATACAAAATTATATTTCATGGATGGTCATATCATCTTTATACATTGTGAGTCTTAACACAAACTTCATTACAATGCTCCTTGCATTTCACAGCTATTATACTATACATTATATTAGTTCACACAGTAGCTGAAGCAACTCATGTCCAAGTCTGCAGGTTTTGAAAAGAGCTTAGAGGCAGAAGGGAGGGTTTCTAGACAGACTGAGTAGCCTATGACAAATTTGAAAAAGCAGAAGCTGTTAAGAAACTCAATTTAATTTCAAATCCACATGAGCTGTGAGACAAATGATGTGGTATTGAGTTAATTTTAACAAATTAAAATACTGTATTTGTAATTTACATAACAAACATTAATTTAGAGATTCTACGATTTTATTGTTGTGGAACATAACATTGATACTATTGTTTGGATAAGATAATAGAATAACTGTTACTTTATGAAAATCCTTTTTTAATACTAAATACTAAACCCTTTTGTCAAATGTTAGCCTGAAGTGTCTTCTGCAGTTTCTTACTTCCTTATTCAGGATCAACACTGGAGAATCTAACACTACAGATTAAAAGTAATCTGACTCTAACTATGAGCGCGCACACACACACACACACACACACACACACACACACACACATTGGCTCAGTGTAGTGTGCCATACTTGAAATGTTTCTCAATCTTTTATAATTTATTGGATCCCTTTAAGAATGTAAGTAAGTCCACAGCATTGCTCTTTTCCAAAAATTACATCCACACATATAATAGGCTAAAGTCTAAAACTGGACTGCTACTAAGAAGAAAGGGTTTAATAATTTTCCCTTAAAAGAATGATAATTTTCTCCCACAGCCACCCAAGGAGCATAATACATGACTAAAGTTTTATTTTGTTTTAAGAGTTCTAAACTAAATTTTTAATATTTCTGCTGTTTTAAATCACTCTAAGATATCTAATCATTCACTAGTGTTAAGATCCTTATTCTAGGAGAAGTCATGAAATGATTTTTGCAACCTCATCTATAAATCTGCATGAAGCAAACCTTCCTGTATGCTCTATTCATTAAACCTGTTGCCACAGCTTTTTAATCTCATCTCCCTGGTCTGGAGGTGGCTATTCAGAAGGACTGAACCAAAGACTGTCTTATACACATGAGAGAAATACATGCTCAGCTCAAACCATAAGCACATGGCTGTGAAGGTGGATAGGAACTTCTTGTCTACAATAAGAACAAGAGCTATTATTTTTTTTATTAATAAATTTTGAGTACCATGATTATCCAAATAGAATTTTTCTTCAACATTGAGTAAATCTAATTCAACACATTCTCTCCTTTTATGATTGATCACACTGTTTAAAGCAAAAAGGGCCTTAAGAGACAAAAATGCCAATAACTCTTCTGCTTATGGCAGTGAGACAAGCACTGAATTTCAGACCAGAAGACCCAATCTGCTACTTCTCTGTTGCCATCAGTAAGTTGCCTGAACTCTCCAGATGTGTTTCTTCATTTCTAAAATAAGCATAATGCCACCTACCTTACAGAATTCTTGTGACATTTAAACTGGATAATTTATGATCCAGATTTTGTCCAACTTTTCAACTTTTATATCATGCCACTTTCGCATATACATCTCACATTCTAGTCATACTAAACTCCTTGAGGTTCTCTCAGGTGTCACCTTTGTTCTTCCCCTCTACTTTCAATGCTTCTTTCTCTGTCTACCTGGATAATAGTATTAATTCATTGAAACTCAAGGAACTTTTCCCACGAACACCTCCAAGCTGAGTCATATCATCCTCTAGATACCAAGATCTTCCTGTGCAGATCTTTCTCCTGTTATTTGCCTTTTTATTAGTCCAACTCCACCGCCCTTTACATTATTTATGTCTGTAAACTATGCCTTCCATCTTTTCCATCTCATTCGTACTTTGCACATACCTAACCCACAGTAAACAGAAAAAACCTGAATGAGTGGTGAAATGAATGCATAATATACACAAGAGCATTAAGCATGGTTGTCTGTAATATAGTAGGAATTCAATTTAGGTTAACTGGACCTGAAATTTAAACCCTTAGAAATGATACATCCATTGCTCATCGTGATATCCCTTTATTTTGTGTTTTAAACTTCTGAACGATAACTGTTAGTGGTCCAGAGATGTTTTCTAAAAAAAATGAAAAACACCATCAAATGAATCCCACATATGGTCAGCACACGCTGTTAAGAATATTGTATCTTGTTTGTATTAAGTTAGCATCAAGGTCTTTCAGCTTACAAATCCTATAAAACAGACAAACTGACACGAGAAACTTCAATATACCACAAAACTAAATTGCAAGCATGCTTTTCTCAAGTTTCAGCATGGTCACTGCATTCAGTTCCTTAGCTGTGGTATCTGAAGGGTTATATACACTTCCTGCTGTTGGTTAACTTGATTCTTCATTAAAATAATTGTGTTACCATTACCAGAAAGTATATATTATGTTTAAAATAACAGCAAAGTCATATGAAGAAAATAATTGATTCTAAATAGTCATTTTCTTTAGTTAAAAATTAAAGAACTACTCCCAACTTGCTGTAAGTTACAACTAGAAACATTCAAAGTTAATAAAAAAGAGCAATGAAACAAGAAACTTTGAGAGGGAATCACAGTACTTCTAGCATCACTAAGATTCTTGAGGGAGGGAGGCACTTGACAAAAGACACCAACTGCAACAAGACAATTATATGGGCAGCAAAATGCAGGACAGAATATAAAGGAATGAAGCTGAAGTCAGGTGAAGAATTAGGTAAATAATCTCCAGGCTCAGGGAGCCTAGGGTATATAGTCCACATTGGAGCTACAGGTCCTTTGTTTATACTGTCACATTTCTAGCCATTGTAAAACTCAACTTCTATTGTACTTTTGAACACAGCATGACTATCTTTAATATCTTCTGTGGTGGGGGTAAAATTTATATTCCACAACTCATTTACTTTACTTTTTATCACTGCTATTGCTTTCTTTATAGGCCTTCTTCTTATGGATTAAGTACAAACAAAAAAATCCTTTAACTTCACAATTAAACACCCCAAGATGGTGTTGTCTGAGTGAAGAGGAACAGGTGGCTCCTCCATCATCTGGGATCTCACTGGCTGCTGCTGAGATGTCCCATGATATGTCTAAGCCACTGGTAATCCTCTGCTGGTTACAGTAATTTGTACAGCCTGGTTTTTTATGTTCTCAGGCTGGTACCACTGATGACAATCATGGATCTTACCATTAAGCCTGACAGTGAGATATCTGAGTTCAGCATCCTCCAATACCCAGCTGTTTGCTCCAATTGGTCCTTTCAGAATCGGGGCAGTGGAGAGGATGTTCTGTTCTGCCTCATGATTCCCATCTCAAGTTCAATTTTTATGCCAGGGATTTAGCTCAGTGGTTACAGTGCTTGCCTCAAGTTCAATTTTTTTAAAGAAAATTATGACATACACCTCCTCCTCTTTCCTATGTGAAAAACATGGCTTTTGAGGGCAAATGGTGCTTGCTTCAAGACTACACCCTATAATAAAGGTTCCAAATTCTATTTGAACGTTAAAGTCAAATGATATCTCTGTTGTTTATTGTCAGCTGGTCTGTCCTCCCCTAGAAGAAATGGATGCTACTGAATTAGTGAATTTGAGAAATCAAGGAACAAGAATTTAGGATCAATAGGAATCTAAATATGTTATCTTAATATCTCTAAAACATTATCCTCAGTATGCACCTCGAGTTTAGTTTGGAAGAATTAATTTTCATAAAGTTATATTTTACTTAAGCCATCATTAAAGGTTTCAGTAAGATCAACAAATTACTCTTTTTGGCACTTTTTTTTGTCTTAGAGAAAACAGAATAGAAATATAGGTCATAGAGCCTGGCTCACTAAACAAAAGAATCTATAATCTACGGGCCTACAACAGGATTTTCTATTCTTTTTGTGTGTGTGTGTGCTGAGGATCGAACTTGGGACCTTGCACTTGGGAGGCAGGCAGCGGCATCACTGAGCTATATCTCCAGCCCTAGATTTTCTTTTCTTAATGCAGGGAGAAATTACATTAACAAAGTATGACTTCTTGTATGTACGCCCATCTTTAAACCCATGACCAAAATACCACATATTCAATCTTCCAAAAGATGACAATCTAAATTCATATTTAAGCCATTTCCAGTTTGAACCACTCCCAAATGATATACTAAATAGTGACCTACACTGAGGTTGTCATAATCTCCCCTCCCTGTTGGGGGTCGGGTGGCTACAAATCAAACTAGAAAGTTTAGTCAAAGTAAATAATAAGGCCATCATGGACTGAGTACCTATTATGTGTCAAAAACTATTCTAAGATGGGCCGGGGATTTAGCTCAGTGGTTTCGCTGCCTGCTACGCAAGCGTAAGGACCCAAGTTGGATCTCCGGTACCAAAAAAAAAAAAAAAAAAAACTATTCTAAGAGCATTATCTCATTTCATCTTCATTGCATCTTTTAAGGTAAATATACTCGTTATTTTCATTTTACAAATTAGGAAATGGTATAAGAAGGTTAAGTAGTTTCTTCAACCTTACTCAATCAGAATTTTAACCCAAGCAAACTCACCCCATAATCCTTCCATCTATTCACTGTACTATACTGCCTCACACATAAGGGAGATGTAAAGGCACTGAGTTTAATATGTAAAAAGAAAAGAATGAGGCATAAAAAACTCTGCCATCTTTATAAGGACAAAAGAAGGAACTGAGATTACATATTTAGAGTTGGCATGCATAATAATTCCATAACCATATGTTTCTAATGACCCGATTATTGGGTCTTTCATTTCTGATCATTTGACATTTTAAAGCATGAATCATCTAATGAAAAAATTACAAGGCTTTCTTTTGAACACATTGTTTATTTGTCACCAAGAGATCTCAAATATACTTTAAACAAATTCCTTCTATAAAGGAAAGACTACATACCGTCGTGAATGGCATAATCCAAAAATAGAAATTATTTAAAACAGCTCTCACACCTTTTCTAAATTTCCTACATTGTGAAATGACAGCAGTGTCTCCTTTTCAACACTGCCTTCTAGTCAATGCAAAAAGAAATAAACCATCCCCACATGCTCATATTTGGTGTTTACTTTTCCATCAGTCATCTAAAATGGGACACAAGAAAAGGGATGTGTCTGTCTCTGTTAGAAAGAGAAGAAAAGTGAGGGAAAGAAAATCTAATGCAACAAGAGAGTTGCCAGATTTGGAACTGATTGAAAGAGTTGTGTGTCACCAAATATTTTTCAAAGACCTATCAATCTGCAACTCTTTTTATAAACCAACCTGTAATGAGTGGTGTTTCCACACATTTTCTTCACACAGTTGCTTCTGAGTCTGGCAATGCCTTTGATTTGAAAAAGAATTTCAAACTTTAAATGATCACACAGAACCTTTTTGGCATCATGGAAAAGAATATTTAGATCATAAAGACTTAAAGGAATGTAAGCTAGAGTTCCCCCTAGTTTAAACTTTCATTACAGAGATGCCGAAAGCCACATTGCTATGCTTACAGCAAGTATGTTTATTGATGCCTTTTGTAACTCTAATTTAATAAGAATTGAAAAAGATGTAAAAAAAATATAGATAAAAATTAATAGAAAATATAAATTCTGCAGTATATCAAATACTATGACCCAAATAGCACCATAATGTTCCTATTCACATCTTTTGGCATCAAGAGAAAACCACCTTGGAAAAACCAACAAATCCTTAAAATAACAGAAAAGTGCCAGCACTAACAGTGGTATACTTAGCACTCCCTGGGAAAATTCAAAGAAAGTAGAGTAATGAAATTTGTCACCTGCTGACTGGTTTCTGCTGCTTCACAAAACAAAAAGCACAGCACACTTGGGTTCAGAATGTACAGCCAGAGAGAACAGAATTCCTAACTGCACAGTAACTGACTCCATTATAAACACAAATCTCATGCCCTCAACTCCTCGCAAAACACCACTTTGTTCTCCAACCAACAGCATCAACATCTTCTGGTAACTTATTAAAGATACATATTTTCTGGCCCCACATGAATCCCTCTGGGGAGGAAACCCAGAAATCTGTGTTCATCTTTTTTTTTCTTTCAAAAGTTTATTTAGTATCAAGCAAGAGGAGACTTTGCTTAACACTACAGAACATTTCAAGACTTGAGTTACAAAAGAATAACACATTATTTGCACTTGTAATTGGTCTGTGTTCATTTTAATGCACACTAAAACTTGAGATGCCCTGCCCTATATTCATAACTTGATCAGTAAAAGTTACAGAAGTCGGGAAGTCTGAGAATCCTCATCATGACAGCACTTCACACTTATTGAGGGATTACTATGAGAAAGTACACTTCATGGTATATTACTTGTATCAGACTATTTCATTCTTATAGCAACCGGGCAGGTACCATGTCCATGCCACCCTTTAGCTACATAGGATATAGGGAAAATTATTTACAATAAAAAAGGTGTAAAAACAGTGACTTTCCTAAATGTACACATACCAATAGCTATTGAGGGGGAAAACCCTACAAGGGCTTTAAAGAGAATTTTCACATACCTTTAAAGCAACTTTTACTGATAAAATTATTATTCAATTCTAGTTTCTCTCGAGAGGCCAAGGTCTATTTTTTCATGAATCAACTTTCTGAATAGGTTCCATTCTGACAACCTACATTATGGTCCAGAGTGAGAGATTCACTGAGTCCAGCTAACCAGATGTACTGAACAGCTTTGATGACAATTAAGATGGCAGACACTGCAAACTGATTGTCCCCAAGTCTGACTCGTACATAGCTCAAACACCATCTTCTCCAACTCTGCTCCCTTATGTAACTAGAGGATAGTCTTAGAGTCAGCATACAGAAAGCGGAAAGAAAAATCAAGATATAAAACATGATTGTTACTAAGTGTTTATATGACACATAAACCAGAAAATAAATAGCACTTCTTTTTGATCCTTTTAATTGGTTCTGTAGCTCTATTATTTGTTTTCCAGAAAGCTGGGCTTCAAACCTTTATATTTCTTGAATATTCCTTTTTCTTCTCTCTCTCATTCAAAAAGTAACCAAATCCTAACCCCAAATCCTAACATTCTTTTGTTGAAACTCCTCTATGTACTTGCTTTCTACTCCAATCTCTCTCTCTCTCTCTCTCTCTCTCTCTCTCTCTCTCTCTCTCTCTCTCTCTCTCTCTCTCTCTCTCCTGGTCTCATGTACATGCTCCCTTTATCACATCCAAGATTACAGCAACATTCTCTTCATCTCCTCATTTCCATTATACTTATCATGGACAGACACCAATGACAAAGCTACTCTCACCATGATGCATCCTTGCTCAAAACCTATCGATATTTCACAATCGATAGGGCTCTAGTTCCTTAAATACAAATGTAAACATCCTGATAACTTGGCTTCAACTATATCTCAAATTCATTCTTTATGCAAATTCTAAACTCCAATCATAGCTCTATATAAACTGTCCCCAAAATATGTCATGAATATTCCAGTAAGTCTTTTTTGTCCCTCTCCATAGCTCTGGAGAAAGAATAACTGATGCAAAACATCCCAAAGTGAGAAAAGGCATTAAAGTAGAGAATAAACTAAGACCTTATTATCCAGAATTTCATTACAGATCAATACTTCACTATTCTGCTATAATTAATTTAGAATTAATAGAAGAAAATAATGATTAATAAAGCTATTTGCTTATCCTATACAACAGCATTTTAATTAATTATTAAGCCACTGACATCCCTGATGCCAAGGATAAACATATTTATAAAGGAAAAAGGCTTATGTTCCAGAGCTCACAGTTTTGGAGTGAAACAGAAATCCCTCAGAACTTTCCAGTATATACTAAAAGAACAAGCACTCCTGAGACTTAACCAAATTCATTGCTGAAAAAAATAGAAATTCCTACTTGTGCCTAGGAGATACCTCCATCCCCTATTAAAACCATTCAATGGAGTCTTTCAAACATGACTATTAAAAAATTACTAAGATTCACCAATATTTAAAGAAATCCAATAGATTATGTGATAAAAATGCTGTAAGCAACAGCAGGAGAACTATGGATGACAATAATTAATCATATATTTGATAGCCAGTAGAGAAGATATTGAATATTTCCAACAAAAAAAGAAAAGTGTTTGAAGCAATGGATATGTCAATTAACCTGGTCTGATCATTACACTTTGTGTACATGTATAAAAATGTTACCCCATAAGCATGTACAATTTCATATCAATTAAAAGTAAATTTCTACTTTGTAAAAATGTGAAAAGTAGAATTAATTCTGAAGGGATCAGAATTTTTGAAGGAAACAAATTTTAAAGTAATTATAATTATTGTAATCAATAAGACTGAAGCATTGCATTTAACAACACTCTTCAGAAAGAAAAGGAATTGGAAGGAAGAAAAAGGAAGAGGTGGAAGAACAGGAAAGAGGAAGGAGAGGAATAATCAACATCTTTGGAAGTTAAAAATATTGTTTTTAAAAAAACAATAAATGAGGTAACTATGAAAATAAATATGGATAAAGATTAAATGAATGATTTGGAAGATCTACAAAATCTCTTAGAACAAAAAGTGGTTTCTAGCAAATCTAATATAAGAGAAATAATCAGGAATAATTCATATAAAAAACAAAATTGGCACTCTTTGTCAATAATCTTATATCTAGCGAAACATTTGAAAAATTATTAAAATAAACATGCATTTACAAAGCCAGCTGGAAATTATATAAACATATTATATTAGTAGTAGTTATCCTACATGCTATCAGTCACATATTAGAAGATGAATATCTCAGAGTTCACATAATACTCATAAAATCACAAAGAATAAAGCCAAAGTAAATGTGTAAAACATAATTAAAAACTGCCAACCTTACTAAACACATATGAGAACACTTAAATTCTAGAGAAACAGAATTAAAAATTAAATTCTAGAGAAACGCTTCTAAATGGAAAGATTCAGTATCACAAAAGAGTACATTTATCCCTAAATTAATCTACAAATTAAATGAAATCCTTCATACAAGTTTAAAATATATGATAAATGGATTGGTGAAATGATCAGGAGCATTTCAAAACTTCCTCAAAAGGAAGTTTGGATTATTTTTTATTACTATTGTGAAAGGTGTAGTTTCCCTAATTTCTCTCTCAGTAAGTTTATTGTTTGTGTAGAATAATGCTACTGATTTTTGAGTGTTGACTTTGTATATACAACTATGTGACTGAATTTGGTTATTAAATCTAGGCGTCTTTGGAAGTTTTGGGGGTCTTCTATGTAGAATATCATGTTGTCTGCAAATAATGATAGTTTAACTTCTTCTTTCTTATCTTTATTCCTTTTATTTCTTTCTCTTGTCTAATTGCTCTGGCTTATGTTTCCAGAACTATATTGAATAGAATAGGAATAGTGGGCATCATGGTCTTGCTATCCGTTTTTGACCATTTAGTGTGATGTTTGCTGTTGGTTTGTCATAAATGGCTTTTATCAAATTGAGATAAAGACCATCTATTCGCATTTTCTCTAGTTTTTATCATGAATGGGTGTTGGATTTTGCCAAATTCTCTTTCTGCGTCTATTGAGATGATCATGTCATTTTTGTCCTTGGTTCTGTTGATATGCTGTATTACATTTATTGATTTTCATGTGTTAAGGCATCCCTACATCCCTGGTATGAATCCTACTTGGTCGCAGTATAAAATCTTGATGACGTGCTGCATTCTCTTTGCTAGTATCTTATGGAAGATTTTTGCATCTATGTTCATTAGAGAGATTAGCCTGTAGTTCTCTTTTTTGGTTGGGTCATTCTCTGATTTTGGTATGAGGGTAATACTTCCTTCCAGGAATGAAATTGGTAGTATTTCTTCCCTTCCAATTTCATTAAAGAGTTTGAGGAGTAGTGGTATTAGCTCTTCTCTAATGTTCTGGTAGAATTCAGCAGTGAATCCATCAAGACCTGAGCTTTTTGTTGTTGGTAGATTTTAATTACTTCTTCAATTTATTTGATTGATATGAGTCATTTAAATTTTTATGTCTTCTTAATTCAGTGTTAGTAATTCATATGTATCTAGGAATATCTACTTCTTCTGACTTTTCCATTTTATTAGAGTACAATTTCTCAAAGTAGATATTGATGATTTTCTGGATTTCTACAGGATCTCTTGTGATTTCACCCTTTTCATTTTTAATTGCATAGATTTGAATCTTTTCTTTCCTTTTTTGATAAGATGGCCGAGTTTATCAATTTTATTTAATCTTTCAAAGAACCAGCTCTTCAATTAATTCTATGGATTGTTTTCTTAGACTCAAGTGCATTAATTTCTGCTCTGATGTTTATAATTTCTCCCCTCATACAAGCTGTGGGCTTGACTTGTTCTTCTAACTCTAGTAGTTTGAAGCTCAACATTAGATTCTTTATTTGAACTCACTGTGTTTTCCTGATGTGAGAGTTCACTGCTATGAATTTCCCTCATTGGATCGTTTTCATTGTGTCCCATAGGTTCCAGTATGTTGTATCGGTATTATTATTTAATTGTAGAAACTGTTTAATTTCTTCTTTAATTTCATGTGTGACCCACTGGTTATTTTGGAAGGTGTTATTTAATTTCCATGTGATTATGTGTTTTTGTGGTTTCTTTTGCCACCAGTTTTCAATTTCATTGCACTATGGTCTGATAATGTATATGGGATAATTTTAGTTCCTTTTCATTTACTTAAGCATGTTCTATGAGCTGGCATATAGTCTGTTCTGGAGAACAACCCATGTGCAGCTGAGAAGAATGTGTATTCTATTGTTGTGGGGTGGAACACTGTAAACATGTACTAAGTCCATTTGTTTTCAGGTTTGGTTCAGTTCTGATATTTCTTTGTTGATTTTTTTGTCTAGTTGATCTGTCTATTTGTGACAATGAGGTACTGAGGTCCCCCATTACAATTGTACTGGTTCTTATTTGATTTTTTATTTCTATTAATATTCGTTCTATATAGTTGGGTGCACTGGTATTTATTATTGTTATCTTTTCCTCTTAGAGTTTTCCCTTTACAAGTATGTAGTGACCTTTGTTTCTTTTGAGCAGGCTTGGCTTGAATTTCATTTTGCCTGCAAATAGGATAGCTGCCACTGCTATTTTCTGGTTCATGTCACATGAAGTATTGTTTTCCATACTTTGACTTTCAGTCTATAAATTTCATTTTGGGTTAAATGTTTCCTGTATGCAGCAAATTGTTCGATCTTGTCTCTTAATTCATTCTGCCAGTCTGTTTCTTTTGATTGATGAATTGAAACCATTCACATTAATGATTATAACTGATAGGTACTGGCTTATCCTCATCATATTATTTTCCTGTTGGTGGTTCCCTTTCTTATCCCTCTGTTTAATTGCTTGCCTACCCTAGTGGTTTCTTTCTATTGGTGTTATTGGAATTATAGTGTTCATTATCTCTTTATAAAATTTGCTTCAGAATATTTTGTAGAGGTGGTTTAATGGTCATGAATTTCTTTAGTTGTTCTTTCCAATAGTATACCTCACAGAACTAGAGATAACATTCCTGAAATTCACTTGAAACCAGAAGAGGCCCAGAATAGCAAAAGCAATTCTGGGCAACAAAGGCAAGGCAGGGGGCATCACAATCCCTGACTTGAAATAATACTATATAGCTACTGTGATAAAAACAGCATGGTACTGACAAAAAGAAAAAAAAAAAGAGGATCAATGAAACAGATTAGAAGATGCAGAACCAATTCCAAACACACTCAGCCATGTTATCTTTGTTAAAGGGGCCAAACGTCTTCACTGGAAGAAAGATACCCTCTTTAATAAATGGTGCTGGACAGGAACTAGCACAAAGAATCAACAACTAGGATCTCATCTTATTTAAAAGCTTCTGTACTGTAAGAGAAACCACCAACAGAGCTGAGACAACCTACACGGTGGGAAAAAAATTTTACCAGCTATTCCTCAGATGAAGTACTACTATCTAGAAAATACAAAGAACTTTAAAAAATCAGACCTCCCAAATTTAAAGACCCAATTCAAAAATGGGCATCTGAAATGAACAGACATTTCTCAGACAAAGAAGTAAAAGCAGCAAATAAACATATGAAAAAATATTCAACATCACTGGTCATTCGAGAGATGCAGATGAAAACAACAATGAGAATCCACCTCACCCAAGAAAGAATGGCTGCTATCAAGAAATCAACCAACAACAAGTGCTGGAATGCTGGCAGGATTGTGGGGAGAAAGGAACCTTTTCCATCGTTGGTGGGAATGCCAGACCGGTGCAACCACTGTGGAAATCAATATGGAGATACCTCAAAAAGCTAGGATTAAAGTCCCATTTGACCCAGCTATTCCCTTGCTGGGTATCTTCCCAAAAGAATCAAAAGAATCATACCTCAGCAACAGATGTCTAACCATGTTTATAGTGGCACAGTTTGTAATAGCTAAAACTTGGAAACAGCCCAATTGCCCATTAACTGGAGACTGGATAAAGAAGATGTGTTTTTTTTATATAAAATGGAGTACTACTCAGCCATGAAGAGTGAGAAACTAGAGACATTTATAGCTCAATGGATGTACATTGAGGGAATCCTCTTAAGTGAAATAAATAGGATACACATGTGTAAATACTAAATAGTTTCTCTGGTATGAGAAACTGAAAGTGTAAATAAGGATCAAAATGTATAATAGATCATAATAATAATAAGCTTTAAAGTTTGGATTTTCATGTTTGTTTCTATATGATAAAATTTTAGTAAGAATCCTGATAAGTAGTGTAACCATTCTCCATATCTGATCTTTCTCAATATTTAATCAGATTACTCATCCTCCACCCACCACCAGATCACCCTGGATCAGACAAGAATCCTGTTAGATTAGTTTAGTCAGAACCTCTTCTCACCTCTGATGTTTTGTTCTGGAATTTTTTGTCTACTCACCATCACGGTGCTCCTGGGCCATAAATTCCCAATCTTTCTTGTATTCAAAGTTGAGCTCATCTCTCTACTCCACTTTAGGACTCCACTGTAGTGGTCCCTCTACTATTTAAAATTTTGTCCTAAAGATCTGTCTTTGATACGAGGACATTCTTCACACCTCTCTTAATTCTACTGACATTGTTGTAAAATTACTTATTATTAAAATAGGGATCAAATGAGACATTTACTTGCTATATTTCATTTATCAACTTCACTGAACATTATGGCAGACACTAACTATATCATTGAATTTTATGCATAAAAGTATATTTTTGTAAAAGTCTTTAAATCCTGAAATTTCTAGAAAGTAAGCAAAATGTTTTTATGAGTTGGAATTTCTTAAATAATATTTAATAAATAAACCAGTATGGGAATTTACTGATGGTAGCATTATCAACTTACAACAATGATATGAACCAATTCATAAGAGAAACAGAAAATGACTAGTAACTATGTTAATGGAAACGCACTTTGTACCTTGTAATCTGGAGACTATTTCTATGGCTACTGCAAGTAAGCCTACTCATTAGTCAAAATCCAGATGAGAAGGAAGAACTCAGTCTATTGCTACTTGATGATAAATCTCAAACATTTATGAGATATTTTCCTTTATATGTTTTCCACTTACTACACAATAATTATTTGTACACATTTTGTATTTTCTACAGGACATTTTCTCCAAATTAATTTTTTTTTATTTTTAGTATATGTTTGGGGTACATAATGATAACATTCACTGTAGGGAACTGGTATATGTATATAACACATTTCCATGCTTTTTTTCCCCTTACTTCCACTCCCTTTTATTTTTCCAACATCCAAGTTAAATTCTTTTTCTGAGACTTTCCATAGCAGAAAGGGTCAAGTTAGGATGGCTAAATAATATTATTTCTCTATTCAGAAATAGTTTAATAAAAGCAATAATTTAACAAAAAGAATGAAGCTATTAACTAGGTAACTGAAAGGATAGAAAGAAAACTCTAATGTATTACAAAGGTAACAACAACAGCAAGCAGTAACCATGCCTCAGGCTCAGGAGAAACCATGTGAAATATGGAAGAACTAATTTAGGAACTTAGAGCTAAAACTCCTCTATGAAGAGGGGGTACTGGACAGTTAGAAATGGTTTCTCTGAAACAGGACATTTTGCAACTGATTCTATGTGTTATGGGAAAAATGCAAATTTGATTCAGCTGCTGCTACATGAAAGTACAGCTGCAGCAAAGGTGAAATGTCCCTGAGGTGATGATTATAACAACCACAAATGGGGTGGAGCCCAGGAGAAATAAGCAAAAAACAAGAAAATCTTTTTGTCCTATTCTCACCTTGCCAACTCCTCCTGATGCCTCTTCCTAAGTAAAATTCAAACAGGAAGTCAGGTGGCAAGGCAAAGATATGGTTTGAAGAATCTCAGCTCCAACATTACTGAGCAGAATATATAAGGGTAAATGTGCTTCTGAGAAAACAATTCAGTAGCTAGGACAGTGAATCCCTTTAGTGACTCACAGCACATATACTATTTCATAAAACAATCATCTACTTCTACTTCACAAGATACACAAATGAAGACACCCTCTCTTCAAAATGAGGAGAAATGGATCCTAACAATCACGGTACCCATCCCTCCTTTATGTTACTCCATAAATTCAATCACAGTCCCATTTGAATTTTATCTTACCTAGTACAAAACAGAAAATTAATTCCTAAAAAGTACAAGAAAGTTAACAGATATAAAAATATATGCATATTGGTACACATATAACAAGCAAGAACATACACACTACTGTTACAGTCTGTAGTTATGCAACTGGTCATTAAGTTGTCACCAATGTTAATAACTTCCTTCCTTCACTAACTGCTCCAAGTATTTTCTATCTTCAGCCAATATTTTAGCTAGTCAAAGTGTTTACATGTCAAGGTAACCAAGCCTTCATTCCCAAGGTGTCTGGATCCTATTCTGGTAGATGTACATTTTTTATTAACTTCTAATGTTCTCATGTGGAAGTGCTAAGAAAACCCCAAAAGAATGACCTGGATCCCCTGGACCTGTCACGGATCAAGAACCCAATATTCCTTTGGTAATCAAGATCAACTGCCATAGGTAGCAGTAATCACTTTTGTTGTTTACTGCTTCTGTGACATAAGAAGCCCAAAATCATCAGGTAGCAGTTTCATCTTTCAAATCAATGGAATCATTACTGTATCAACTGGTAAAGACATTTCTTGAGAAACAATACTGCTAAGCCAGGAGAGTTTAAAGTGGTGGACAGGAAGTAAATATCTAAGAATGGATTATTAATCATTGCAAATAAAAGGAGCCACTCCCAATTTCTTTATTTGCATACTCAGAGCATTTTAACAATAGCAGAGAGAACACCACACATTATATTCTAGTTGAAAGCATATACTGCTTCCTGTAAGATGGAACTTGACCCCTCTAATGTGTTGTCTCTGTTCTACCTATTAGGAAAAATGCTCCTGGATGACAAA
Source organism: Heterocephalus glaber (assembly GCF_053883595.1). Taxonomy (NCBI): domain Eukaryota; kingdom Metazoa; phylum Chordata; class Mammalia; order Rodentia; family Bathyergidae; genus Heterocephalus; species Heterocephalus glaber. The sequence continues at coordinate 28,187,049 of NW_028258381.1, forward strand.
ATGTTCAGCAAGACAAATTAATTTCATAGGCATGATCCTACTGTTGAACATTTTCGTGATGAAATGATTTTCTCGGTCAAATCTACATTTATCAACTGGACTTAATGTTCCCATAATTTATCCTCAGTATACAACAAAGAAAGAAATATTTCTTCAAATGAAACTTATTAAGTCTAAATAACAATATGAGGGCCTAGATATCAGACTTAAAAACTAAACATGACAAAATAAGCATTGCAAATATGTTCAGAAAACTGAGAGAAACCTATATCCTTTTCTTACAAAAAGATCCTACCACTAAAAATACAAAGGGACTTCCTCATTCAGATAAAGACATCTACAAGGACTAGAGCCATATTTAATGATGAAAGATTGAGGGAACACAGCCCCACCCAGTGCCAAGGAGGTGAGCCTTTTTGCCCAACTTACCACCACCCCCAGCCCAGAGGACCAGAGCCCCACCCAGCACTGAGGAGGTAAGCCATCCAGGTGACAGCTGCACACAACCCCCTCCCCAATGAAATGAGAAGACATGTAAACAAGTCTCAAAACCAGACTTCCAGATCACCTAAAGCAACCCCAAAGGGAAACAAGATGAAACAATCTGATAAGCAACCAATTTGGACACCCTGAACTGGCAACAAAAGAGGATCTAGGAAAAATGAAATCAGAAATAATTACTCAGATAACCGCAGACATTGTGCCCATAGTGCAAGACATGATTAATAAATCTAGAGAGGACCTGAGGAACATGATGGAATCACAACATAGGAAACAAATGGAATCCATAAAACAGATGCAAACAGATTTCCAGGTGATGAAAAACTCCATTGAAAGTCTATGCAGCAGAATGAGCCAATGTGAGGACAGAATTTCAGATATAGAAGATAAAATTGCAATTAGTGACCAGGAAAAGAAAAATTGCTTTAAAATAGTAAGGGATGATGATAAATCAATCCAGCATCTGCTAGACGATTCAAAGAAGAATAACATAAGACTGATCAGAGTCAAAGAAGAAACATGAGAGAGTGCAGATAACATAAAAAAAAACAACCTGTTCACAGAAATGATGGCAGAAAACTTCCCAAGCAGGGGAAAACAACTTGACACAGATAAGTGAGGCATATAGGACTCCAAATAGCCTTGATCAAAAAAAATCTACATGTAAGCATATAATAGGATTCCAGAAATCCAACAGAAGAACAAAATTCTACAAGCAGTGAGAGAAGAGAAACAAATCACATACAAAGGAAAGCCCATCAGAATCACAGCAGACTTCTCAATGCAAACCCTCAAGGCAAGAAGAGCTTGGAGTGACGTATTCCAAGCCCTAAAGGAAAACAGCCTCCAACCCAGATTGATGTACCCTGCAAAACTATCCTTCAAAATTGATGGAGAAATAAGATACTTTCATGACAAAGAGCACCTTAGGAACTTCATGAATACAAAACTAGCACTCCAAAAAATCTTAGAAAATATCCTAAGAAATGAGGATCACAACCCCAGGAAGCCCAGCAGAATGAATCCATCAGGGACAACAAGAAATTAAACAAAAAGAGGGAGACTCAAACAAAAAGCAAAAGTCATGATGGGCTCATCATGTTACAGAAATCTCGGAAAGAAATACATGGAGACACAGAATTTGGACAAAATAATAAAATTTCTTCTCACAAACAGGCAGGAATGCCAGAAACAGGTCTGGTTAGTCTCCGTGTCCCTTTGTTCAGCGTGTCCCTTTTTACATCCTTTTTAGCCATTATCTCATCCCTAGTGGTCTTTGATGTGTAAATACAATTCCAGTTCCTATTTACAAGTCACAGACACAAGATAGGCACATATACATTGTAAATTCACCCTGGCATGGTAACTTTGTTAGGTTAATGAAGTTACCTGTTAGAGTCAGATAATCATCACTTCAAACAAGGAGTTATGAGAAAAGCAAATTTTAAAAGAACACATTACTTATTTTGTTTCTACAACTACCTTAATATTCAATCTATTAAGTTATCTAAAACTTTTCCATATCAGCCATGCCCACTTGCGACCAGTGAGATGGTGAGGAGCCCTTGGCACACCCACCAGCTGCCAGCATAGCAGCGCAGGCTGAGCGGTCCCTGGCTGGCTGGAGCCCCACTTTGTCCAGCTCACCATGCCCACTTGTGACGAGGGAGATGGTTGAGGACCCCTTGCAACACCCACCAGCTGCCAGCATAGCCACACACAGGTACCTGCAACACCCCTCCCCCCCAGCCTCGGGCCTCTTGGCTGTGCAGCTACCTGATTCTACACTACAGAGGCACAGGGGGGCATAAAGGCCATTGTCTTGAGGTACAGAAGTGTACAACACATAGCAGGCCTCTCTCAGGCTCCTTGATGAAAACTGAAGCTCACTGCAAAAGTGAAGAGAATCTCTACAATAAAGGCACACCAGACCACTGTACTTGGTAACTTGGAGGGATCATCACCTCCCATCAGAACCTGAATTATCCTCAGGGGAAAGGCAGCTGGAACCTGCAGTAGAACATTGCAGAGTTCAACCCTTCAGGAGGACAGGGACCTCAACTTGGGACCTGCAGCCAGAAATATGCCTGAATCTCATGGGTCTGCGAATGGCTTGCTGAGACTCATTGACTTATATCTGCACACAGCTGCCCACATTGTCTATTGTGACAGCAGAGACATACCCTGAAGGAGGTCCTTCATTTTTATCTTTTGCTTGTTATTTTCAAAATTAGCACTATTTTTTTGCTCTTGTTTTAAATTTTTTCTTTTTCTAATCCTTACAAATTTTTAGTTTTCTCTTTTCTTTCTTTCTCTTGCTCTCCCTTGCTCCCTTGCTGTCCCGCATTGTTCTTCATCTCTCTCTGTGTTCCTTTTCTGGCCCTAATTCGTATTTCTTTCTCATTTTTCTTTTCTTCAGTTTCCTTCTCTCACCTGTGTCCTCAGGCCTCACTGCTAGCCTTCCCCTATACTTCTACCTACCTATCGCTCCCTCCCTAACTCCTTCTAACTCCCCATTCTGAAGGGTAAAGTTGTTATATTGAAGAGATTATTCACTATAAACATGTTAGGTTGGTCCTTGATTTTGATTTAATTCACACAGTTAAAGGTGATAGATTAATAACTACCACAAAATGTAATTTTCTAAGATGTACTTGATGCTATGGTGTTGCTGATTGCATCACTTGGGCTAAGGTGTTGTGATTGATCTAATCAGTGGTCCTTCCTGGTGTAATGAAAATGAGACAGCCTCAGAGTCATTAGAATCTCAAAACCTAAAGACCAGCTATACCTGGAAGACACCTCTGAGAAGCAATCATTCCATAAGGGTTCTAATTACAAGCAACAAAGACACTTACAATAAGCAATTTCGAAGTGTCAACCCAGGAATTAAACCAAGGACAGTACCAAAAACAAAAATGAGAAGACATTTAAGCAAGGCACAGACTCAGACTTCCACCCCACAAAAGGCAAATCCTGGGGGAAGCGAGGTAGAAAACTCTTATAATCAACCACCTGGACACCCTGAACTGATAGCACAGGAAGTAACAAAACAGATGAATGGGGCTCTAGAAAAATTCAAAGCAGAAATAATCTCCCAGATATCTAAAGAGATGGTGAGCAGAGTAAAAGACACGATTAAAGGTTCTAGAACAGAAACAGATAAAAAGATGAGCTCAGAAACATGCAGGAAGCCATGAATGTCCAGCATAAGAGAGAAATGGAAACCATGAAACAGATTCAAGCAAACATTCAGGAGATTAAAAACTCTGTTGAAAGTATGCTCACCAGAGTAAGGGAATGTGAAGATAGAATATCAGTTATAGAAGAAAAGATTGCAGTTAATGACCATGAAAACAGAGATTTCCTAAAAATAGTAAGGGACTATGAGAAGTCAATCCAGGAGCTGCTAGATGATGCAAAGAAGAATTACATAAGACTAATAGGAATCCACGAAAAAACACTAGAAAGTACAATTGATGTTAAAAAAACTGTTCACAGAAGTAATAGTTGAAAACTTCCCAGACAGAGATAGAGAATTGAACATACAGATAAGTGAGGCATATAGAACTCCAACTAGCCACAATCGAAAAAATCTACACCTACACATATTATAGTCAAGATCTCAGAAACCCAACAGAAGACCAAAATCCTACAAGCAGTTAGAGAAAAGAAACAAATCACCTATAAAGAAAAGGCCATCAGAACCACAGCAGACTTCTCAACACAAACACTCAAGTCAAGGAGAGCATGGAGTGAAGTATTTCAAGCTCTAAAAGAAAATACCTTCCAACCTAGAGTGTTGTATCCTGCAAAATTATTTTTAAAAATCGATGGGGAAATTAGATACTTCCACTACAAAGAACACCTGAGAAATTTCATGAACACCAAACCAGCACTCCAAGCAAAAGACCTCTATAAAGAAAACTACAGCACTCTGAAAAAACAGATTGAAGAGGATATAAGAAAATGGAAAGATATCCCCTGTTCCTGGGTAGGAAGAACCAATATAGTGAAAATGGCCATACTTCCAAAGCTGCTACATAGATTTAATGCAATGCCGACTGAAATTCCAACAATATATTTCACAGAATTAGAGAAAACAATCCAAAAATTCATTTGGAACCAGAAGAGACCTAGAATAGCAAAGGCAATTCTAGGCAACAGAGACATTCGAGGGCGTATCACAATCCCCAAATTCAAACTGTACTACAAAGCTACTGTGATAAAAACAGCATGGTACTGGCAAAGAAACAGATCCAAGGATCAGTGGAATAGATTAGAAGATGCAGAAACAACTCCAGACATACTCAGCCACCTCATCTTTGACAAAGAAGCCAACCATCCTCACTGGAGGAAAGATAGCATATTTAATAAATGGTGTTGGAAAAACTGGATTTCAACCTGCCAAAGATTAATAATAGACCCATACCTTTCACCATGTGCTAAACTAAGATCAAAGTGGATTAAAGATCTAAATATTAAGACAGAAACAAGAAACTTGCTGGAAGATAAGTTAGGTAGAACTCTTGAAGACATTGGCATAGGAAAAGACTTTATGATCAAAATCTCAGTAGTACAAGAACTAGCACAAAGAATCAACAACTGGGATCTCATCTTACTAAAAAGCTTCTGCCCTGCAAGAGAAACCACCAACAGAGCTAAGAGACAACCTACAATGTGGGAAAAAAATTTTAGCAGCTGTATCTCAGACAAAGGACTACTATCTAGAATATATAAAGAACTGAAAAAAATCAGACTCCCCAAATTTAAAGATCCAATTCAAAAATGGGCATCTGAAATGAACAGACATTTCTCAGACAAAGAAGTAAAAGCAGCAAATAAACACATGAAAAAATGTTCAACATCACTGTAATTGGAGAGATGCAGATAAAAACAACACTGAGATTTCACCTCACCCCAGAAAGAATGGCTACTCTCAAGAAATCAACCAATAACAAATGCTGGCAGGGGTGTGGCGAGAAAGGAACCCTTCTCCATTGTTGGTGGGAGTGTAGACTGGTGCAACCACTGTGGAAATCAGTATGGAGATATCTCAACAATCTAGGACTAGAGGTCCCATTTGACCTGGCTATTCCCCTGCTGAGTATCTTCCCAAAAGAATTAAAGAAACATACCACAGCAATATATGTGCACCCATGTTTATAGCAGCACAGCTTATAACAGCTAAAGTTTGGAAACAGCCCAAGTGCCCATCACCTGCAAACTGCATAAAGAAGATGTGTGGTTTTTTTTATAAAATGGAGTACTACTCAGCCATAAAGAACAAAAAACTAGAGACATTTATAGCTAAATGGATGCATATTGAGGACATACTCTTAAATGAAATAAATAGGACACACATGTAAATTCCAAATAGTTTCTCTAGTGTGAGAAACTGAAAGTGTAAATAAGAATTAAAATGATTAAAATAAATAATTGATAATTTGAAATAGGAAGATACAAAAACGTAGGGGAAGTGGAAAGGGAAGGGGAAAGGAAAGAAGGGAAAGGGAAAATTATGAGAAAAGAAAAAAATGGAAACAAAGTCTTTGTAAATAGGGAAGGGGGGAGCGCACAGGTAATGGGCAAAAAATAAGAACCAAGATACATCATGTACAAGTACAAGCACCCAAGGGTAAATGTAAATATATTCTATACCTAAAATGTATCAATAAAAGAATTTAAGCAAAAAATAATAATAATAGCAAGATATGGGGGCAGACATGAAAGCATTCACCAAATTGTACCCTGACATATAACAAGGTGGAAGCCTCTCTGGCACAAGGAGCTTAAACAAACTCTAACCAGGAGTGATAACTAGGATGCCAGCCTTGATATTAAAATCATGGTCATTCCTGGAAATCTGGGTAGTTATGTGCATATTCAAGGTGGTCTCCTCCCCGAAAAGATTACACAAGGAATCTCCAAGTTATGAGTCCATGTATGAATATGGACTATAATATGTTTAAACTTACTGGAATATTAGCCTCCAACACACACACACACACACACACACACATCAAATCATAAAGGATAAAAATCTAACCTGCTGAAAACAACTTTAGACTAGTAAATGGCATGTGTCAACCAAAAAGTGATCCCTAGATAAAACAGTAGAATAATTTGAAACAATCAAAATTGGGGCATCAGAGGCTATGCATTGCTGGAAAAACAATTCAAAATTTACTTAGCCAAGTCATTATTGTTTGACCTAGCAAGCCACAAACAAAATAACCTTTGGGGTGTGGAGCAAGATCTAAAATCTCCAGTTACCTCCAAAGGAGTATGAAAAGGTAACGTATAAAGAAAAGGTAAAGTGTGGCAAATATACGGAAAGAAGAAAAGTTGGCAATGGAAACTCCCTTAAAGAGTTACAATGGTGGAGCCAGAAAAAAATATATTCAAAACATCTAGTAGAAATATACTCAAAGAACAAAATGAAATTGTGGTTAAAGAATTAAATGGAGGTATGATGACAATGTCTCATCAAAGAGATAATATAATTAAAGAGGTAGATATGATTCAATTAAACAGAACAAAAAGGAAATTTTAGAGTCAAAAAGTACAATAACTGAAATAAAAAATTCATTAGAGGAGATCAGACACAAATCTGAATTAGCAGAAGAACCAGCAAACTTGAAGATAGATCAATAGAGATTATTCAACTACGGAACATAAAGAAAAAAGAATGAAGAAAAATGAGTCATGATAAAATGTACCCACCCATACATAATAGAAGTACCAAAAGAAGATAAGAAAAATGCATGAAAAAATCAGACACAATGGCTAAAAGTTTTTCAAATTTCATGAAAATCATTATTTCACACATCCAAGAAACTCAATGAGCTCAAAATACAATAAATACTAGAAGAACCACAAAGATCCAGACATATACTGAAAATGGTGAAAGACATGAAATCTTAAAAGGAGCAAAAGAAAATGATATGTCACATATAGGAAATTTTTAAAAAGATTAATATATAATCTTTTAGTAGACACGATGGAAATCAAAATTCAGAGAGCAACATATCAAAAGTGATTTAAAAAAACCTGCCAAGTAAAAATCCTATATTCAACAAAAATATCTTTCAAAAAAGTAGAGGGCCAGGGATTTAGTTCAGTGGTTTCACCACCTGCTGCGCAAGTGCAAGGACCCAAATTCGATCCCCGGTACAAAAAAAAAAGTAGAAAAACTAAATACAATCTCAGACAAACAAAAACTGAGAAAACTTATTGCTAATAGACTTATATTACATTGAATATCAAAGATAGTTCTTTAAGCTAAAATTTAAATGAGATCATATAGTGTTTTGAATCCACATTCACACTAAAAAAGAGCACCAGTAAAAGTAATCACGCATGCAATAGGGCCAGGGATTTGGCTCAGTGGTTGTGCTGCCTACCTTACAAGCACAAGGTCCAGAGTTCAATCCCTGGTACCAAAAAACAAAAACAAACAATCATGCATGCAATTACATGAAACCATGTAATTTCTTTTTTCTTCTTCTCTTTCTTTTAATTGATTTAAAAAGCAATTACAATAAACAATATGTATAGAAGTAGAAAGGTTATATGTTTGATATTAATTGCACAAACATTGTAAGAACAAAAAGCTATACCAGAATAAGGAAATAAAATCTAACACTAATTCAAATTCAAAGGAAGAAATTAAGAGAACAAGGCAGGATAAATAAAAAGAATAATTTAGCAAATTCTTTAAATTTAGGCTTGCTCTCATTTCTTTAGTCAACTTCTGTAAAATATTTCCTATTATATAAAATATAATATCAAAATAATTATGGCAGTGCATTGTTGAACTTTTAATATACATTAATATATTATATATACAATGTATTATATATGCAAATGTATTATATGTACATTTGTATATCATATATTTGTGTGTATATACTCATACACATACACAAAAAAAGGCTTCATGGGAATAAAGTTTTCATATTCCATTGAAGCTAAATTAATATAAAACTAAAGCAAATTTTGATAAGTTAAAGTGTTTATTATAGGGTTATGCAGATGCAGCTACATCTGCAAATTTAGAGCACTTGTTTGGCATGTGCAAGACCCTGGGTTTAATCCCCATCATCTGCACACACACACACACACACACACACACACACACAATGTGTAGATTAAGCCCTAGAAAAGCCAATAAGGAAATAACTTAAAGACATCACTTAAAAATTATTAAAGGAATTAAAATATTACATTAGAAAATATAAACCTAATGCAAAAGGTGACCAAAAGTTAGGAACAAGCAAATTTTGAAAACATGATACACATAGAAAACAAAAAAGCTTATAATGTAACAGAGCTCAAAATAAATGAAGCAAAAATTGACTGAAATGAGAGAGAGAAGATTCAACAATACTAGTAGGAGACTTCAACACCCAATTTCCAATAATGGATGTAACAACTAGGAAGATAATCCATAAGGAAATACAAGAGTTGAACAATAGTAGCAGACAAAACTAGAACACTCCAACAGAATACACACTCTTCTCATAAACACATTGAACATTGTGCAGAATAGATTATATGCTAAGACATAACACAAGCTCACTAAATCTGAAGGAGCTGAAATCACATGACGCTTTTTCAATCACAATGGATGAAATTTAAAATTAACATTAGAAAGTTTGAGCTATACAGAAGAATTGGAATTTAAGTAGACATTCCTAAATAATTAAGAGTTTAAAAATAAACACATTACTAGGCAGTTGATTAGAGCAAGAGTGTTAAGAAAATTCAATGGGAAAGAGTGATTACTTCAACGAATAGTAGGACAACTGAATATACATATACAAAATAATGAAACTGGCCCCTCAATTTTGCATTACTCTTGCTTGCATACACACACGCACACACACACACACACACACACACACACACACACACAGCCCACATAAATTCAAAATAAATCATAGGCCTAAATGTCAGGCTTACATTTTTAAAACTCTCAGAAGAAAACAAAAGTGTAAATATCCCTGTCCTTAGATGAAGTAATAGTTTCTTAGTATAACACCAAAAGCACAAGAGATAAAATGAGATAATATGCTACAAACTACATTATATGAAAATAAAAAGAAAATCAAAAGGAAGGAAATACATGCAAATCCAGATGAAGGAACTTTTATCCAGAACATCTATGAACTCATATCTCAATTAAAAACTAAAATGTAACTCGATTAAAAATGATCAAAATGTTTGTTCTTTTTCCAAATATATAAATGATCAATGAGTACATATCTTCATCATTAGATACAAAATATAAATCAAAATCACTTCACACCCACTAGAGATACCACTTCACATCTATTAAGATGACTACAAAAAAAGGCAGACAGTAACAATGTAAAAAAAATTTTAACTACTGAAGAATAGATAAAAGGACAGAAAGGAAAGGGAGCAGAGAAGGGCAGAGACAGAGGAGAGGAGAGTCACAGAGGGGAGGGAAAAAAGGAAAGGGAAGGGAATGGAAGAGAGAAAGGGAAAGAGAAGTGAAGGGGAGGGGAGAGCAAGGAATGGGAGAGGAAGGGAAAAGAGAGTTCATTCATTGATCTACGAGTTCAAGGTCCATTTCTAACTTCTGAATTTTCACAAAATATAAGAGTCCTTTTCAAAGTCCTTTTAGTACATGAATGTACCATCTTAAATCTATTCCTCCATTTGTGTTTTAATTTTGGAAATGTCATAATTTTATTTTCCAGTTCTATTGAGTTATAATTGGCAAATAAAAATCCTACAAAGTGTGCAAAATCATGTGTTACATATCTATACGTTGTCAATTGATTACCACAATCAAACTAATTAACATATCTATTAACATATCCAACATATCCTCACCCTGCTTTGGGAGGGGGTGGAAAACAAGATTTACTCTCTCCACAAATTTTAAATAGACAAATACATTCATATTAACTATAGTTACCATGTTATAGATTACATTTCCAAAACTTATTCACCTTATAGCAGAGATTTTATAGTGTCTAACTAACATCTCCCCATTGTATCCACCCTCCAACCTCTGGTAACTATTATTCTGCTCTGTTTCTATTAATTCAACTTTATTAGATTTCACATACAAGTGACATCATAAGATACTTACCTTTGTGTGCCTGACTAATTTTAGCATTGTATCATCTGGTTTATCCAAGTTAGTGTGTGTATTTGAGGCTAAATAACATTCCATTATACGTAAAAAACACACATGGATCACATTTTCTTTTCCCATTTATTCATTGATACTTGGGTGGTTTTCATACCTCGCCTTTTGTGAGTAATGCTACAATGAACATGAGAGGGCATATTTCTCTTTGAGATGGTAACTTGTACTATACTGTATAGATTGTTCCTTTCTAGTCAAATTTATTGAATCATTTTCTCTGTAACATCTTTTATTGCCTTTATATCTAGAAAGCCTTTACTTTTCCTGAAATCTAACTGCTTATCATTCATATTTCTGTTATATAAAGTTTCACTTTCTACAATAAACTCTAAAGCCTTTATTACTTATCTTGGTAGAAAGTATGCCTATAACTTTAAAAGAAAAATAATTGTTAATTTCCTCCATTATGAATAGAAAATAATTAGCCTTTCTCAACTTGTCGTGTTGTTTTTACCATATACCAATCTGTGTAATGTGTCTGAGTTTTCCTTTATGTTCCATTAATTTACCTCTCCATTCTCTAATAGTTGAACACTCTTTTAATGTGATTTTAAAATATATTTTACCATACATGACAATGCATGCTTCCCTTTTATTACACACACACATATATAATATTTTCTGTTCATGTCCACATATTTTTCCAGATATCTTTGATAAACTGTTTTCCATAAAAGTTCACAAAAACATCCCCATTAGGACTGACTGCAATTAGAGTAGAGCAATAAATGATCTGGAAATCATTGGTGTAACAGTATTCAGTCTCCTCAGCCATAAATGATTATGTCTATACATTTTTTCAAGACTTTTATGGCTTTTGACCAAGTTTTGTAGTTTTCTAGATAATGCAAAAATTTTAAATGCTTTATTAATATTCTTTTATAGTACCAATTGCATTTTAAAATGTTTTGAAGACATTAGGTTAAGATGTATTATTAAAACTAATTTTTCTATTTCTTATTTAATTTAGGGTTGGTAAAAGTCAGTGATTTTACTAGGTCCACTCGGAAATATTTTGCAAAGGTTCAGAAAATATATATTACACATCTAGAGACTGATGAGGAATCTGCTTTCTTGCCCCAGTGCACACACAGGATACAGTGACACAGACAAGGACAGAGGAAGACAAAGTGAAACATTAATTTTATATGACAATGAGAAAACTCTTACGTTCTCAGATCAAATAATTTCAAAATAAACAGTAAAGCCTGAAACAGTCCATTATTTTCTTCCTCATCGAGAGGGAATTTAATAATACTGTGGTAAACTGACTGCAAGGAGCATTTAGAAAGATAAAGAGCTCTTCGGCAAGTTTCAAAAGCTAGACATTTTGCAGCTCTTCAGCATTTAAACTTTTGTTAAATCATTAAATAGAAAAATCGCGTAAAGCTTTATGTTGATTATTTATTGCTATTAAAAACATCAGAGTACTTATATGTATATGTAATTCTATGACACCGAATGCTGTCTACCTCAGCTAGACTGCAACCTCCTGAGGATTTGACACCATATTTTCTGGACTCCCTGTCTTCCATTGTCCCACCGCATGCCAAACACTTAACACAAGACCAGAACACAAGCGGGCCATCTTTACCACATACTGACTGAGAGTAGATGGCTTAATGAGTGAATAAGTGATCATGGTCTCCCTTTTCCCCAAACCAGTTCTTTCACCTTTTCTTAAAACAATCACTCAGGCAATGTCAAGGCATTCCAGTTGGATACCTCAGTAAAAGTAAGTACCATACCTAAATAATTTATATTTAGTGTGATAGTTCAAAGCAGTGTCTCTTCCAAATGGATCCAAATGTTGAAGACATGTAGACTTTTTAAAAAACATAAAATATCAGTAATGCTATTGCTTTTTTTTTTCTTGTGGTATCAGGAATTGAACTCAGGGTCTTCACACTGAACTACATCCCAAGATCTTTTTTGTTTTTTATTTTGAGATAGGGTCATCCCAAATTGCTCAGGCTGTGCTCAAACTTGTGATACTTCTGCTCCAGCCTCCCAGAGTGCTGACATTACAGGCATGTGTCACCAGGTCAGGTGCTAGTAATGTTATTCTAAGTCCTTTCTTTACATTCAACATTTCAGTGAATTTCTTGTAAAAAATAACACAAAGTTTTTTACATTAGGATGCTTGTTAGTGAATAAACTTACATATTTTTGCCTTTTATTAGATATTTTAATAAGAAATACTTTCAATTTTTGTTTTAATCACCTAATTATGAAATGCTTTCAAAATTTCTTTAGAAATAGAAAATATCATACCCAAATATCATAAAACAAATACATACATGAAATATCTAAATTTATGCATCATCTAAAATGTGTCTTGTACATTTGGAAATAAACATAAAATGTATTTTTATATCTTCTTTGTCTACTAGGAATTATTTCCAGGCAAACTAGTTTAACTCATACCTGTATCAACAGTTTTCCAGGTACAGGAACCACTGTATGTATGTATTTCCCAGCAGTATTAGAGATAAGGCTATAATCTTGTTTGACTTGTAAAACCCCCCGAGCACTATGCAACTGCATTTCAAAAAATAGTAACTAATGTCATCCAAAGGTGATCTTTAAAAGTGTGTCAGGTGTGTGTGTGTGTGTGTGTGTGTGTGTGTGTGTAGTAAAAGGGGTTTAAAAACTAGCTCTATATTTTGGAGTGCTTTGCATGCTTACTAACAGCTCTGAATTTTGGGGTTCTTTCGACACTTACATGAATATTGAAGGACCTTTTTTCCAAAATGCTCAGATATTTTGCCAAAATATGCTAAAACAAAATCATTTAGAAAATATGAGCTAGCCCAGAGATTAATAAAACCTCCAACTTCACAGGCTTCCACAAATAATGAGATGAAAACAACAGATAATTTTCAGCCATTAAATATTTCAATAATTCACTTTTCTCTCTATGACATATTTATCCCATATGAAATATTTGCAAAAGGAGTTGTAACGGCCTTCTGGGACAGGAAGAATAAGGTTTCTGTAGAAAATGTTAAATTAATTTTGATGGTGATGCAAAGTTAAGGAAGAGTTGTTAAGGAATGGCTTGCTGCCACAGGGTGGAGTCCTGTTTTGGTATCCTTTTAGAGCCTGCAGGTGTTTGGCACCAGTGAAAATCGGGGCCAGCTGTGATATTTCAATAATTCTGATATTTCCCTCCCCATAGTTCTCAGAAGTGATGCTTCACAGTGATGTCTTACACCTGATTATTCAACTTGTGTGGTACAAATGGGAAGATTTTGTTAAATAACACCAGTTTTGTGACATCCTTTCCCCTTCTTCCCCACTCTTAGGTCATGACATCAAGGGAAAAAAATACTAATCAAAGGCTCCAATCATTAATATTTTTAACTGAGCAGTTCAATCACAGATGATGATACAGTAAAATATGTAAATATGCAGTCTTAGGAAGCGAAATCCTGAAAACAGACTGATGCATTCTCTTTTGATACTCATTGTAGATAATGATGCTTTCAAATCCTCTCTCAGTGGTGACATCCATACCTATATTCAGGGGAATTTCAAAAGTTTCTATTAAAAGCTGCATTTTCTTTTAAGTTTGTTTGGGTTGGAAACCCTCAAACCACAATGTATTTCACGCACATGTTCCCAAGGGTATGTTAAACAGGACCATACTGAGGTCATCTAGTACGTTTTTGAAACTTTTTAAGAATTCCTTTAATGTACTGCACAATCTTGGCCTGATTAAAAGAAGATATTTTAAGAAAGCATTTGGAAAAATGACTGGCTATTAAAATCTACATACAGATAATCTATATTATACTATATAATGCACAGAGCTTTCCCACAGATAATCTGTCACTGAGTGAGGAAAAACAATAAAACTACCATACCATTTTGAGTCAAAACTTCTCAGAACTATCAGTAAATGCAGAACAAAAGGCCCTGTAGTATTTTTGACTGACTTAACAATGGATGATTGTAGGATGAGCTTTAAGTGTATAAAACTCTGTAGCATTTAATCAGAGCATAAAAGGTATACAATCATTCATCTGTCCAGAAAAAAGCATATTGTCTTGTTTTAGTTTAGTTAAAAAGTCAAGTTTTCTTGGAACATGAGTCTATGATGAAATTGTTAGGTTAGGTTAGCAGTAGTTTCTACCATCAAATACATTTTTGTTGCCTACCAACTTTTCAAGACACAAATTAAATGTAAATGACCTACTTGATATGTAGGCACACAAAATTCTTTTTTATTCCTTGAGGGTTGCAATCCTCTTCCCCCTGCCCTCCGGCTGGACATACCCCTTTCCACTTCATCAAAGCCTTCCTTCCTGCACCATGTTCCAGGCCTTGTACTTCACCCAAAGTAATTTTCAGTTGAATGAGCAGCTGTGCTGGCAGAGCGCACATGGAGAGCCGGCCGCCACGCCAGCCCCGTGTTCCCACATCTGAGCATAAGTGGCCAGTTCCTTGTACCCAGGGCCAAGAAACTCTGCAGCTCATCAGAGGAAAGCAAGATTGGCCACCTCAAATGGAAATCATACTTACAAAACCTTTTGTGGAAATGAAAAATAATAGGGTTGTCAATAATCGGAAAGAATGAAGAGTTGAGACCTTCCCAGTACAGAGCGTGGATGCTTCTTCTTAACAAGACAGTACAGTGTGATATTATGTAAATGACCCTCATCCTGGTGACTATATGAGTGTACTTCCATCCACTAGGAAGGTAAGTAACAAAGGTGTTTGTATCAAGAATACAACCATACAGGCCACCATCATAACGGGATCTACACAATGAGCATCTACCATCTAACAACCCCTGTGCTATTGCCTTGATAAACATCTCATTTTATACTTTCAACAGTATAGAGATATGATCCTATTTCACCATAAAGTTAAGGAAACTAAAGCCTGGAAAGTTTATAAAACTGTCCAACACTTTGGACAATTAACCATTATGTTATTTATGTTCAGCCCCCAAGATCAGCAAGAACAATTCAACCAGTCCTAAAGATGGCTTGTCAGCCCAGTTGGAGTAAAGCAGGCACTTGATCATTTGGAAAACCTACACTTTCTATAAGTAAACAACTTATTCATTTGTTGATTCACCCATATGTAAATATTTATCATGTACCTGCTGTTTAAATCAATTTTTAATTTGTTTTTCAGAGATCCAAAGAATACTTAATTCATATTAAATCTCTAACATCTGGAATATAATAAATACAATAAATGTTTCTTGAATAAATGAAAGAATTTTCTCCATAGTCATTTTATACATGTCAACTTTACGTTATTTTAATAATCTTTAACTTTCTGATTTTTCCACATTAAACATTCCTTTTAAAATTGAAAATTTTATAGAATTCTTTCTAATAGGTTACAAACACTTCCAAGCAAAAGGGAAAGATGGTTCCCTTACTTCTTATATGGAACACAAATGGAATATTTAAATTTCCAAAGCCATCTTTGCTTTTTTTCAAAATGTAATAGTAGTATATTATTCTAGTCTTTCTAAAACTCCAGATAAATTGTGTGGATACATTCTTGTATTTAAATTCCAAAGAAAAATAAAATTACATATAAAAGAGAACAATGTTCCTCTAGCTACAAGGGTACAACTGTCAATAACACTCACAGTGTAATTAGATAATTTTGATATTAAAACTGTAACAATTAAAATCCATTTTTTGATGGGTAAAAGAGGATCCTGTAGAAAGTTTGAGGGTAGTATTAAAAGATGGTATCCTAGCTTAGGCAGTATCAATCTTCTCCATTTGCTAAGTAGATTAAGTATGAAAATATGCCACAGACAAAAAATATAAACTTCTTTATGGGTCCAGAACAGTTGATATATCAAGATAATAATTAAAGTTCCCCTGCAGTAATTAAACTGAACTACAAGGGAAAATTAGATACAAAAATCCGAAGTACCCTGTATTTGCTCTGACCAGGCCATGATATGAACAATTTTAAGGCAGTGGGTGAAACTTTAGGTCAATGTTTACCAGAGCCTAAAAAATAGATACTATTAGAACACACCTACTAACATTTAAGAATAATCCTCTGCTTTGGTGACTTTACCAAACAGGTGAAGCAACAGAAATGCTGATGGAAAAACTCTCAGGAAATATCTCTAGGAAAATGTGCCCTCAAATTGAAATAAATGTGAAATCCTACACCCTACAGTGTGCAACGGCTTAAAGCAATGACTCATTCTCATTTGAAGTTATGGTGTGAGACAACCAGCCTCCTGGTCTATATTTGGGGTGTGCACACTACCACCTCATTGCAAGAAATCATCAGGCTATACTCCAGTGAGCTTGTGATCCCTTTCAAACTCACACAACACACACCAAGTGGGCCCTGTTATACCATATCCATACTGACCACTGTTTTATTGCGAACAAAATTCACGGTCTTGGCAGAAAAATAGCACAGAGCAGAATTCATGAATTCATTCACCTTTTTAGGCAGTAAATATTATAACTACTGAATTAAATACACTCCAATTTTCTTTTTGGATGTAAGATGAAGGTACCAAAATTATAGTGACTGGTTTTCCAACAAAGTTGCTCAAAAAGCTATGTTCTGTTTTTAATAATTCATTTCAAATAAAAACCTTCCACTATATAAATATAAAGAACACAAGAAATAAGTCCTATAGTTTTGAAATATTGGAAATTGACAAGATACGTGAATAATCATAGCAAAAGCTACACAGAAAAGCAAAGTTCCTCCATATTTGGGGGTTACCATGTAAATCTAAGATATAGTAAATTGCTTATCATTATGCTTGTTGAAGTAAGAATATCAAAACTTGTTATTGTGAGATCATCTAAAAATAATCCTGTGAACAATACTATAGAAGAAATTATTTTTTTCAGGTGACCATTTTTCCTGGCTCCCAAGAAGGAAATTCTGAAGCAATGGATAGCATCAACCTCTATTCAGGTGAAATTTATGCCTCACAAATAACCACTTTAATCAAAGTACATGAAAACTTGTAATTTGCAAAACTACACATGACAGGCTTTGTACATTTTAAGACAGCCATATGATAAGAGACAAGACGTAACTGAAATTTCTCATATTTCTTTCAACAGAAAGTTCTCTGAGAGCCTGACTCCAGCCTCTCAATTGTCTACATTTTGGTAGTGGCTGATGAGAGGATATATTAGAGCTAACAGATGAAAAAAAGTATGTTTATAGACAGCCAGTTATAAATTCTGATTCATTTCAGATCCACTATTTGATTGTTTGTGTTTTTTTGGCACCGGGGATTGAACGTGGGACCTTGCACTTGCAAGGCAGGCGCCAGAACCACTGAGCTAAATCCCCGGCCCCAGATCCACTATTTGAACATATCAATGAAGTCATATTATGTGGCTTAAAGCTTAAGATCAATGGCTAATGTACGTTTGTATGAATCAATCTGGGTAGGAAAGAGAAGCAACTAAAAACTTCAAAAATCAAACCTGGGGGTCTGCAAATACACCCTTCATGTTGTTGATTGGGCCATAAGGGATTCCACAGCCTTCAAAGAGACACAACCACGTGGCAGTCATTTCTTCTTCAAACCTGGAAATGTACCAAAAAGGATGCATGTTCACAATCTAAAAAATGTAACATGACCTCTTCTCTCATGTGGGCCTCTTTCCAAGTAACTAATGGTGACAAAACATGTTTCTTAAACTTCTTTAACTCTGAGCTTTGAGGGAAATTTATGTATAGGAAACAACTTATATGAACCTACAGTGGTAAAAGCAGCCAGTCTGGCCTCAGGATTTAAAAACCAACCATTAGAGATATAATTCCTCCTATTTCTATCCTGATATATTCTTTGGAAGAGGGTGCTGGAAAAGAAACACCAGGTAAAAAATGGTATTAACTGAGTTCTAAATGTGGTGTTGAACAGTTTACAAAAATAATAATATTCAATATGAGTATGAAGTCATGGAGCAAAATGTTTTATAGGTCTTAGGTACAGTATCAGGTTAGGACAGACATTGATAATCTAAATTGTTCCACAAAATAAAAAATACAGCTATATTAAAATAAAACAATGTGTAAAGTACAAAAGAATTAACAACCACAATCACTGACCTCAAAAACAACCTTAGCTATTTATTTGCAATGTAATTTATGAACTAGAACTCTATACTTGGAAAAGCCTAGTATTTTAACTTAAGCCAACAAAATTCAAATTCATGCATATCCTTTACCTCTGTTTTGTTTCCTCTACAGTTTAAAGTTGGGCTTGGACATAAAAGCATATTTGATTTCATTTATTTTCACTATTGGGTCTTAAGGAAAGAGGAGCTAATTCGTCAATGAGATTTACTGTTTTTTCTTTCTTCTCTGTTAAAATGGGAAACTCAGAAGGAAAATCTTAGATCCTTACAGACAACTCAACACAATTGTAATTTCTAATACATGAAAAATTCAGAATGATTAATTGTTGAAACAGCAAACTACTGCTAGTAATTAATAATCTAGGTGATAAAAGAGAATTTTTAAAAACACTGCTAAGACAGATTATTGCCAGCAAATAAAATGCCTTACCAATCTAAAAATACTAGTGGAACTATGGTTGAAATATTTAACTCATGGTATTCTATTCTACTCTCTTATACACAGCCAGAATTCATCTCAGATCTACAGACTGCATAGGAAACTATATTAGAGAAATACACTTCTTTCATCATTTAAAAAAAGTGCAGAAACAGTATCATTGCTTGGAGAACTCTCCTCTGATTGACATCTAATAAATAAAGATGAAAAAGTAAAAAAGTGAAATTGATGTATTCTCTAAAGAACTAACATATGAAGAATGATGTTAAATCATATAAATTTTTACCTAAAGAGAAAATAAACATTTTTATGAAGTGTTACATTTCACTAGGAATCCAATTAGTGCTATCTACATGTGTATTTAATGAGTGTGTTCTATATGCCAAACATTGATTCTAATCTTTAGTGTCTCCTTTTTCTCTCCAATTTTAATGGATAAAGATTCTGCACTATACACATTTTCATTTCATTCAAGTAATATTCACTATCCCCATTTAGTACACAATAAAATACTTATAAAAATAAAAAGTATTGCTTCATGAGAGTATCATGATTCAAGGTTAAATGTGTTGCCTCTAATCAAGTCTTCACATTCATATTTTCCGTTCAATGACTGCTAACATCATCTCCTAGCCAAGACTTCCTAAAATATACATAGATATTTATCATCAGAATGATATACGCTGAAAGAATAAAAGAGACTCTTTGAATCTGGACCCTTTTCAGGGTGTCAATTATTTAAGTTTTCATAAATAGAGTGGTAAAATGGTTAGTCTGATAAATTTTCAAAACAAGTGAATTTATCTCCACTGGACTCACCCAAGTGGCCTAAAAGATCTGCACAGAGAATGCATGTCAATATCCAAACAAACCCATGACTTCAGGCAGCCAGAAGAGAACTCAGGGGAATAGCTGAAGTTTTAGTATTTATATAAGCTTTTCACCACTGGGCAAAAGAGAGGGATTTATGTCAAGCTATGGAAAACAACGGATACACTTTGGAAATGAGACTGAGAAAAGGCAGCGTCTAAAGTGCAGGGTGACCACTGTCTGCATTTCTGAGTGGGTGTGGGTGTGGAAGGGTTCCTTAATGCCATAAACTCAATCATTCAGAGATGGAACATGCTACATTCCGCTGTTCCCAGAGGACAGAGTCATCATTTTCTTCTGAAAATCTATCTCTTGATCTAAATCTGATGTGGAATCCTTTCCTTTATCTATGCAAAAAAAAAAAAAGGGTGGTAAGCACATGTTTTTATTAACCACAAAAATTCTGCAAAAAGAAAAGAGGGGGAGAGTTGATCTAAACCACTCAGGGCAATCAAATCTTGAAGATAAGACAAAAAAGTGTGTCCTTAGATCCAGTTTAGCAAGCCTCAAAACCACATCTTCCTCTGCAAGGAAGTTATTTGGAGCCTTACAATCTAGATTTAATTGTGAACCTAATAAATCAACCAATGTATTTAATTCTAGATATCTGTTGAACTTATCTGATGCCAGGATTGTGTATTATTAATCAGATAGCATGATTTAGACAGATGAAGCACTGCTACATAAAGATAGACTGCATTAAGTTTCCTAATTCCAAAATTTATCTTAAAAATGGACAAAAATATTTTCTTAAAGGATTAATTAAAGTTTCAAAGAAGCCAAATCTGCAAAGAGAAACTAAGAGATCTGGATCACGAAGACAGGAGTTGGAAGTAATAGTTAACACTGGTGATAACTAAATGCTAGTCACTAAATTTAGTCTATATTTTGTCAATTTAATCCTCACACCATGCTGCTAGGTAAATATGCCTATAATCTTCATTTGACCAATTGGAATCTCAGGTTCAGAAAAATTAACTTAAATTCACATCACTTTTAAGATCTGAGGTTGCATCTGAAGCTGAGATTGCTGAACTACAAAGCCATTTTCTAATATACAATGTCTGTAGCATATGCATACAGAATGTCCAATTCACATGTTGCATATATTACGTATATCATAATAATTTTAAAAAGAGAGAGCATAGAGGTGAAACTGTACTAATATAGTATTTTTTCACTTTTTATACTTTAATATATATTCTCTTATATTAATATTCATTCATTCCTGATGTTTTTAGTGAAGAATTTGTTTTGTATCCGCCATGGAGATTAAAACAAAAAGACAGTTCTTGTGTTCAGGGATCACATAGTTTAATGGCTAACACAGCTATGGAAACAATGAATTAAAATTCAGGATGCTGAGACAAAGATATGAGCGAA
This sequence comes from Heterocephalus glaber, assembly GCF_053883595.1. Lineage (NCBI taxonomy): Eukaryota > Metazoa > Chordata > Mammalia > Rodentia > Bathyergidae > Heterocephalus > Heterocephalus glaber. Next base: position 28,208,545 of record NW_028258381.1, read on the forward strand.
CAACTTACAGTTGAAGACACAAAGAAGGAGACTTGTACTGGGCTAGGGGAGGCACGAAAGAACTCAAAAAAGAGATGAAATTCGAGCCAGGTGTTGAAGGATGAGTTAGAATTTTCCACGGGAAAGATGAGGGAAAGGATTTCCAGGCAGAGAGAGCAACGTGTACAAAGATCTGACCTGGGAAGAATGTGAACTCCCCTGTGCCCTGAGTGGCAGAAGGTGAAATGCAAGAGGGAGTTTAGAACCAGAGTACAGAGCATCTTGTCTGTTGTGCTACAAGTTTCTGGCAACAGGGAACCCAAAGAGGTCTTTAAGGCAGGGGATTGGCATATTCAGCACTGATTCAGAGGACAGAATGATGCAGAAGAATCTAGAGATAAGGAAACTTTCCAGTAGGCAACATACTGTCTCCTTCTGAAGCATCTCAAATCTACCAATTCTCCCATAGTGTAGTCAATAATAAACAAGTTCTGTCTGAAATAAAATTTTCATGATATCCTTACCCTTTTTAGTTACCATCCTATGTATTGGAGCCTCTAAAATCTGGCTTGTTCAGGAGTGCCTTTTCTTACCTAGTTTCCATTAATTTCAGTAGTCACGTGTCAATTTTCTTTTTAGAGTCCTCATCTTTCCTTGCTGCATAGTACTTGATACCTCTAACTATTCTATTTTCAAGTCTTGTGACACTCCTTATACATTTCTGTTTTCTTTTAATACCTCTTTAGACATTTGTTTCTTACATTAATTCTTTAGTGAAAACCAATACTCCTTTTTATCTTTTACTCACTGCTGTTGTTTAGATAAATATCACCCAAAGGCCTATATGTTAAAGACTTGGTCAGCAACCCATGGCAATATTGGAGGATGGTGGAATATTGAAAAGAGGAGGCTGAGTGGGAAGAAGTTAGATCATCGCAGGTGTGTCCTTAAAGGGGATATGGGGATCCCAGCCTATTGTGATGTATTCCTCACTCAGGTCCAAAAATGACGGAGTCAACTGACCACATGGACTGGAAATTCTGAAACCATGAGCCAAAAATAAACCTTTCCTCCTTAAACGTTAATTTAAGGAGTATACTCAGGTATTTTGTCATAGTAACACAATGCTAGCTAACACACTCACCTAAGTGATCTTATTATCTCTGCAGATGTTACTCAAATTCATTCTTTGAGACTTGATCTATTTTTGCCAGTTCCCTTTTTCTAGTTACTATAGGATAATTCCACTCAGATCCACTATCATGCTTATAAATGCAGTATGCCCACAGATGACTTTATCATTCCCATTTTCCCCAAACCTAGTATTTATCCCTTGCCTGAACTTATACCCTTGCTAAATCTGGAACTCCTGTCTTTCCATCAGTTCTTGTAATTGTCTGTTTGATAAAAATTTCAAAGGTTAAATTTTTTTCATTAAGTTTATTGGTACATTTTAGGTATACAATACAGTTACATTCATCTTTGGGATCTTGTACCTTTATATGATGTATCTTGGCTCTTATTTTTTCCCCATTCTCCCACCCTCCCTTCACCCCCTCCACCAAAGGTTAAATTTATTCCTCCACCTTCACTATAGCTATCATAGTCTTGGCATTTGATACTTCATACCTGGACGGTGGTGATAGCTGGCTTAAAATATATTGCTTCCAGCCAGCCAGGGTGGCACACATCTGTAATCCCAGCACTCAGAGGCTGAGGCAGCAGGATCACTACCACAAAGTCAAGGCCAGCCTTGGCTACACAATGAATTCAAGGGCAGCCTGAACTACACAGTGAGACCCTGTCTCAAAAAAAAGGGAAAGAGAAAGAGAGAGAATACACACACACGCACACACACACACCACATAGCCTCCAATCTTCCTCATTCCAATAAGTCACCAACTTTAGGTATGTCTCAAATCTGTTCATCTATTCTTTCCCCAAGAACTTTACCTTCTCTCAAGCTAAAGAAACATACTGTTTATTGACAACTATATGCTTAAAAAGAAAGAATGACTGGATATGAATGTTTGGGAAAAGCCATAAGTTATCAATCATATTAGCCTGAATTAATGTGATAGGTTATTTTCTCCTAAAACCTCCATAAAACTAGGTTTAATCAGACACTAAGGTAGGGAGAAGGAAGACAAGCAACTACTCTTCTTTCTTCTTTTTCTAAATTGTTCCCTAAATTCTGTATAGGAGTATGTATTGGGAAAAGTAAATTTCATGTTCCAAATAACTTACTAAAAATGCTTAAAACATGATGTTTCAATTTACAGTCTGTGCTATCCAGAGAATCATAAGATCTCAAGATTCAAAGGACCTCTAAAATCCATTGTTTCCTATGATGCTACAAAACCATCATTTTGTATATACTGGAAATATTTCTAGTAATACAGAACTCACTGGTAGCCAGGTTACGAGAAATATTCAAACACAGGAAGCATACTACAAAAGAAAAGGCATGAGCTTTGAAAATAATTGGGTTTGAATAGGCCAAACAATGCAAGCACCTCCTACCCATATGACCTGTATAAAAATATCAATTAATAACTAACAATTTTTCAAACCAAAGCAGCTATCTATTAAGCATGTACAAAGTAAATGGCTCTATGCTAAAAATATTTACCTACATTATGTCAATTAATTCTCACAACAGTCCTACAAAGGAAGTGCCATCATATGCTAATTTAAAAGATAAGCAAACCAAAGTTTAGAAAGTTTAATCTTTTGAACTTACATAAACATTATGTAGCTAAGCAGAATATCTATACTGGATCCAAAGCCCATGTGTTAACCGCCACTATCTACTGCTTGACTTCTGGCACCAATGTTCAGGATAACAGACCAAAGCTCTGAGTGATGTGCTACTGTGAACCCGTCCCACAGACAGCTCAGTGCAGCATTAACTGAGAGCATTTTGTACCAAATACCACAAGAAATACTTCATTTCTATTATTCCTAGACCTTATAACTCTACAAGGTTAGATACCTATGATATGAGAATCCTATCAGTGTGAGAAATATGATCCTCAGAGCTGAGGAAACTAACTAATAAAAGAGGTCAAATAAGGCAGTTCATGGATTAGAAGTTTCAAACCTATCGGCTAATGGGTCTCAGGACTGGTTTTCTCCAGGTTCTCCAGAGTAAGCTCAATAGATGTTAACAGTTTCCAATCAGACTGCAGCACATGATGCCACCTGTAAGCCAGTTTAGCTACTGTCTGTCCTCCAGGTTTGAGGGCAGGAGAAAGGGGCAGGGGCAACTCTGTATTAGGTGAATTGCCTACATTCTAACCATTCTTTACTTTTCTTTTCTTTTTTTTTTGGTACTGAGATCGAACTCGGGACCTTGCACTTGTGAGGCAGGTGGCGGAACCACTAAGCTAAATCCCCGGCCCATTCCTTACTCCTTTACAGCTGGTCACTGTTCAACTCTATGAAGTCTCATAATATTGGCAATGATTTTCTGAACTGATCTGTTTAAGAATTCTATGAGAAAGGATAAATCTTTTCTATTTTGAAGATGAAAAATTGAAGCATTATGGGCACTAACATATCAAGTCTTTGCCTTCTGGGCCAAAAGCTCATCTCACCTCACACTGTACCATATAGAGAAGGTAATCAGTTAATCAATTAATCAATAAAACTTTTTTTGAAGACAAGTGCGACTTTAATCCTAACTTAATCTCACCTGGATTTGTGATTTGTATGCTATTTAACTTCACTGAGCCCCAGTTTTCTTAGTTCCAGGGAAATTACAATAGGTATAAATTGATTAGAGCAGGCCACAGCAAGTACCCAATAAATGGCATTTATTATAATAAAATAAATATAACAATAAAATAGCATGTTTATAATTGCAAATCCCTGAAAAAATTAATAATTCATATTGTAGTCTTATTTATTTCTGATCATCTCTCAGATATTTTATGGTTATTTTCTAGGACATCTGAAATATATTTATATGCTTATTTGATGTTGTTTACTGTTGTCACTTATTTGTTTCATTTCTGGGAAACATCTGTGCTTGTTGTGAAACCCTAGAGGTTTTGTGATGACCGGTGTCAGGAAACCCACTTGACACTCACTACGCTGTTGCAGGGAGTGATGATGCAGAGATTCTAAGTGGAGCAGGAAGTAAAAAGCAGGCACATTTTACCAGGCCAATAAATAAGGCAGTTCAGAAACAATTAAGAGAGGTACCAATGTCAATGTAGTTCCCATGGACAGGCCAAAGAGATTAAAAATATTTTCATCTCATCCTAACTGCTGAGATTAAGTCCAAAGTCCTTCCTGTAAGTGATGAGAAGAGAGCACCTCTTAGGTCTCATGCTAGATCCATATCTGGACATGGCCCCTGGACAAATCTGGTGACTTCAAAATCAGTGACAGCAACTTGGAGCAACTGAAATGTTTCCTTTTTTCTCATCTGCTAAAGAGTTTATGAGGTACTTAAAGACCCATGATTTTCAGAGTTCTCTTTCAGAAAACGGGGCAAGCTTGCGACAAAGGTAAAATCATACACTGCTTGATTTCATGCATTCATCTCCACATTTGAGTCAGAAAAGTATTTCAAAGACAAACTATACATGCAGATTCTGACAAGACTAAATTTTTGAATCTTCTCACTCATTTCTCATATGTATATTAGGACCCTCAAAATGTACATTATTGGAAGGGTCTAGTTGTCTTTTCAGAGAGGTTTTATACCATATAAAAATTCAAATGAAATATACTAACATCCACAATATGATGTTACATTGCAACATTTTCTTTTCTCCTACTAATGATCCATTATGTACAATTTCTTACTACTGCTCACAGTGCTTCCATGGAAGCCTATACATGTTTCTGTTGATAGAAGATTGATACCCTATGGTATATATGAAGAAATGAATATGCCAACTCATCAAGCTCAAACATCTTTAACTATATTACACTTTGCCAAATTAGTCTCTTAAAATTGTGAATGCCAGTAGCTACTTTCATCATACTCCATACTTTTGCAAACTTGTATCAGTGTTAAAGTTCTGTCAATATGATTGAAGTGGAATTGTATTTCATGATTATTTTAAAATGCATTTCCCACAACTGAAGAAATTAAGCATCATTTCATATACTTAAGGGCCACTGGATGTTAGGTTTGTTTTGTTTGTTTCTTCTTCATATGTCTTGTTCATTTTTTTGTTCAGATTGTTTGTCTTTTCTTATAAGAATTTTTGCATAATCTAAATATAAATCCTGTATCAATTATAATCATTCAAATCTCTTCTAGACTAACTAGCTTGTCTTTTCGCTTTTACAATAGAAGCTATTAACTTTAAATAGACAAATTATGATTATTGTCCTTTATGATTTTTGCTTCTTGTATGGCTTTAAGAAATAATGCCTAGTTCATAAGCTTGTTGTGGAGAGTTAAATAAATTAATACTTTGAAGGTTAGAACAGAGCACAAGTAGGCACCATGTACCTGTTCAGTAAGTTAGTTTTACTTACTAAAACTCTGGAGAGTCAAACAGTTGGTAGGGAGAGGGAAGAGACTAGAGTAGATGTTTTAGAAATAAAGATGTGGCACAGAGCTGCATTCCATAAGTTAATTGGCAATATCCCTTTAGACAAATCAGAGTAAACCCAAACTAAACCAATGGGACTCTGTAATATCCAAGCTAGAGTCTATAATTCAGTAACTATAAACAGGCCTGTGACACTTCTATAACCTACAGAGAAACAGCTGGAATTTGTTGGTCGGCATTTCTACCATAAACAAAATCACAGATTTAATATTTCCTGTGATTTCCTCAGACCTTATTTCCTCTTAGGAATTTATCTTTACATATTACTGATAAATTATGGTTAAAGTTATCTGTCTTTTCCCCTGAACATTCTCTAGCTCTCTCTATTGTCTGCATGTCAATTTTCAGGCCACACAGAAGATGGAGTAAGGGCCCATGCAGGGTATCCACTCGCAGCCTTCTCTCTCAAGGTCACTTAGAATTCTTCATATAACTTGCTTTTAAACACAGCAAGACACTTGGTGGAGTAGCCAATGTGTCTTAAAAACTCATGGTAATTATTGGCACATTAACAACGCTGGGTCATACCAATTATCCTTCACAGTTCAGAAATAAACTGTTTCGTGCAGTTTTAAACTAAACAATGGGTTGTATGTCATGATGCTAGGCCTGACTAGAATTGTTATATTAAGGACCAAGCAGCATCATTACAAACATGATGTGAGAAAGTTGCCCACATTGCCTAGGTCCAGTGATACCTTACATCAAAGGCTGTTTATACTAAAAAGTAATCCTCTTTAGTTAAGATTTCTTTATGAAGAACTACTAGTAAAGCAATACAGAATTACTGTAGGAAATTTAATGGACACCAGAGAAGACATAAAATCAATCTTATCACACAGATATAATTTGGCTTTGCATATCTTAACATTTTATATAAACAGTTTTAAAAATCAAAAAGGGACCACAATGTTTTGTAACCACTTAAATTTAGCAATCATATGTCCATGTCAGAAAATGTTACATATTATAATGTTTTAATGGTTAAAGGGTGTTTATTACAAAGATCTATTGTAAGTTACTTAAGTAAAATCTTATGGGTATTTCTTTTATTTTCCTAGGGTTTGTAAATACTGCTATGATAAATATTCTTACAGATAAATCTCTATGCATGATCTTATTCCTAGTATTCATTTCTAGAAATGTAAATCTTAACAGTATATATAATTTTTGAAATATTTTGTATTAATTAATTGAAAAAGTACTTACGGAGTTACTTCTATGGGCTAAGCACTAACTAGTTTTATAGCACTAAATAAAACAGAAAAATTCTCATCTTCATGTAGCTTACCTAAGGGAAAGATAAGTAAGGAAAATCTACACTATTTGTAGATTGTTACAGAGAAAAATTAAAAAGAAAATCCCCTTCTGCCAGGGGTTGCCCTTTTAACGGGGTGATTTAAGAATGTCCCAACGAAAACAGTAAGTGCTTCATACGCAGATTCTCTTACCAAAACTCAGTATTATTTTTATCATTTGATTTGATTTGATTTTTCCCAATTAAGAAAATACCATTACACTATTAATGCTTTTGATTATCTGTATATTTTACAAAATGTCTAATTCTATCTTTTCTATAAGTTTCTGTTGGATTTTTTCTTTTACTTATTAATGTGTAAAAGGCATTTTATATTAGTTATATTAAACCAATTTTTCTTACCTTAAATTTTTATGTATGGTAGTTTCTAATGTATAGAACTTGTAGAATAATTCTGGTTCTCAAGCTGATGATAAAATTAGAAAGTCCAAAATTTTTCATTTGCTTTACCCTATTCATTTGCTTTTCATTCCTTTATCCTATACAGAGATTTAATTTCAGACTAAATATCTTAATCTTACTGTAGCCAGTTATGATGTTTTTATTTTGATGATGCTGCCCCAATTTTCTATCCCTATGCTTAATGGTTGAACTATATTTATGTAATTATGAGGTCAGAACAAATGGTTATTTTATGTTATACTCTTTCCCTTTGACTCTCATTTATGTGTGTGTGTGTGTGTGTGTGTGTATGTGTGTGTGTGTGTAAAGGAAGCTCACTACCAATCTTTAGGTCACTATTTCTTTAGTGTCTTTCACGGTATGAAGCTCATTCTCTAATAGACCACTCAATCCCCATGCATGATACCAACAAAAAGAATAAAATACTCAAAAAAAGACAGAAGAGTGAAAGTCATACTCTATGAATTATAAATCATTCATGAAAGATATTAGAGAAGACATAGAAAAATGGAAGACACTCCATGTTCATGGGTTGGAAGAATAAATACCTTTAAAATGTGCACAATAGACACAACTAGCTATAGGTTCAGTGGAAACACAATCAAAATTCTGATGGCATTGTTTTACAGAAATAAAACAGACAATTCTTACATCTGTGTGGAACAAGAAAGGCCCAGAATAACCAAAAAGATCTTGAATAAAAAGAACAATGGCAATGGCATAAAAACAGACAGATAAAAGTAATGGAACAGAACAGAGGGTCCAGAAATGAATTCACACTTCTATAGGGAATTGATCTTCAATGAGCATATCATGAACAAAACTAGAAGATTCTATTCAGTAAAGGACAGTGAAAAAATGCATATCCACATGCAGAAGAAAGAAATAGGACCCTTATCTCACACCATACACAAAAATCATCTCAAACATATTAGAGACTAAAACATATGACATGAAACCATGTAAGTACTAGAAGAGTACTTTTGGGGGAAAGTTGCTTGATAGTGGTATGGGTAATGACTTTTTGAATGTGGCCCAAAAAGTATGGGGAACAAAAGCAAGAAAGGATAAATGTTTTTACATTAAACTAAAAACCTTCTGCTACTCAACAGAGTATATAGACAACCTACAGAATGGGAGAAAATATTTACAACTTATATGTCTGTAAGGGGTTAATATTCAAAATGTATTAGGAGCTACATAGCTCAAGAGCAAAAATAAATAAATGAACCAATTTCAAAATTAACAAAGAAACTGAATAGGCATTTCTCAGAAGAAGATACTCAAAAGTTCAGCAAGTATCTGTAAAGATTCTCAATATCATTAATCATCAGGGAAATCACATCACCTCATAGCTGTTATAATAGTTATAAAAAAAAATAAAAGAGGGGCCGGGGATTTAGCTCAGTGGTTTCGCCTCCTGCTGCGCAAGCGCAAGGACCCGAGTTCTATCTCCACTACCCAAAAAAAAAAAAAGATAAAAGATTACACGTGGATAAAAGGGAACCATTATACACCAATGGTGCCAGTGTAAATTGGTAGAGCATTATGGAGAAGAGTACGGAGGATATAATGGAAACAACCTAAGTAAGTGTCCATTGATGCATGAAAGGTTAAAAAAAAAATGTGATGTGTATGTATATACACATTGGAATATTATCTTCCCATAAAAAAGAAGGAAATCTTGCCATTTTCGACACAAATAAATGTGGAGGACAGTACTTATGTTAAATTAGACACAGAAAGACAAGTCATATATATGTACATGCATCTATGGAAGTAGATTCTATTAGACAAATATATTAATATCGATTAGATCATACTTAGATTATAACAGCCATATTTTGAAATCTAATTACAGAAGAGGGAAATGCAGAAATGTTGATCAAGAGGAATGAAGTTTCTATTATACAAGATGAGTAAGTTCTGGAGATCTACGGGGGAAAAAGTGAGTATAATTAACAATTCCCTACTGTGTACTTGAAATTTTCTAGAAGAGTAGATATTTAATGTTTTGCCACAAAAAGTGAGAACTATGGTGATGAATATAAAAATTATCTTGTGATGATTATGTCATCATGTATAGGTATAGCAAATCATCAAATTATATCCCTCCTATATATAATATTTATTGGTCAAATATGCCTCAATTTAAAAGTAACCATAGCTCTTTAAACAGGTTAGCCAGGATTTGTCTCTGTAATGTACTATTTACATGTTCTTAGAATATTTTTCTTAAGTTCTTTAAGCCTTACTTCCATCATCAATAACATAGTGTATTATAATAATTCTTAACTTGTAAGGGTTTTTTGAAGGTTAAATAAATATATGTGACATAGATTAAATTTATTTAAGATCCTGGCACATTGTAGAAAATCTAAGATAAAAATTGTATTGTTACTGTTGGGGATGCCATTGTGATATTTCTTGCTCTAACAGCTATTTGTCATCTATTGACTCAACTACCAGACAGAATAATAATTAACCAAAGTCACTTAAAATACACAGACTATCAGCAACATATCAAACATAATCTGTACTCAAGTACATGGTAATAGAAAGCAACATACCATAAAAAACCAGCACCCTGCAACCCCTCTTTAATTTTTTCTGTTTCAAAATCCTGTTTTTAATATGTCTCTACTGAATTTAATTTAAACTTATTAAAAAGAGGAAATTTTCAAATGAAGTATGAAAATCTACTACTTTACAGATTTACCCATTTTCTCATCTGGTGCCTTCTATGCATGAATAGCCTTAGGAAAGGGAACATAATTTTCTTACTGTACATAATACACTAACATGGAAACGGTAGAAAGAAAAGTAGGTATAGGATAGAAAATGTTATTTGTGATTTGAAAGGACTCCAAAGGAGAAATAGATTTTACTTGGCAATTTCCTTCAGCCCAGGAAACCCAGAAAAGATGTCATCCAACCTCCTCTTGCAGGTCTACAGCACAGGAAATGTTCTGCAAGGGCAGGCAGTGATTTCAAAAGCATCTCACCTACATGTGGTAATTTCTAAAGGAGGACTCCAGTTTCCCCACCTTTCTGGCCATCCTCCCTAAACTCACCTGAAATGTTCTCCTTTCTCTGATGGTGAATCTAAGATTCCTCCCAGGTGAGACGCAATGCTCTAAATGTGAGAACACAACTGTTCACATTCATCCTGGAACTGGCCCTTGCAAATCTGCTCCCAATGGTCCTTGTCGAGTCCTGAGGAGTCGCAGGCAATGTTCTTCCCCATAACAATCTTTAAATATTTTTAAACAACAGTCATGCCTTTTCACCAAACCATCTCTTCTATAAACTCTATACTCCTCTGTTCTTTACCTATTGCTCAATAGTATATATAAAGTATTTAGACTATCCATACACCACTTATCGGTGGAGAATAACATTTTACTCAAAGGAAAAGTATGAAGATAAATAATCAAGGGAAGCTCAGATCTACTTGGAATTTTAAAGATGCAGATTCAGCTATTTTGAGTTATCATGATATATGGTACAGAGTTGCAAAAATGAGTGGTTACATAGTGTTACAGATTAATTTTATTGAAAACAATCTGAGCTATAAATTTGTTCATTAAGTTTGATTGTGTCATTCCATTTGTACAGATACTCAAATCAAATACTTCTAATAGTAATAGAACATATTTTAAATAACTTAAATGACAAAAATAGTTAAATTTATTAGTTACATAAGGAATATTTATACAATAGATCACTATATGAGCACTATAAAGTGACTATATAGTCAATATAAACAAAATATATATACAAAATACTTTAAATAAATCCCCCAAAAAACTCACAATTATATGTACATATGATTAAATCTAGTTAAACTTATACACTAATAAAATTCCCAAAACAATTTGGAAAGATATAAATAGAAATAAATGTCAATCACTTGGGCTGGTGATGCATACCTATAAACCAGCACTCTGGAAGGCTGAGGCTGGAGGACTGCAACTTTGAGCCTAGCCTGGGAAATCTGGCAACTTAGTGAGATCTAATCTCAAAAACCAACTGCTAGGGATATAAGTCAGGGTAAAGGCCCAAGGTTTTATTTCCAGTACTGCAGAAAAGAAGGGAGGAAGGGAGGAAGGGAGGAAGGGAGAGAGAGAAAAGGAAAAAGAAAGACAAAGAGGGGGAGCAGGAGGGGAGGAGAGAGAAAGAGAGGGGAAGGAAGGAAGGCAGGGAAGGAGGGAAGAAGGCAGGGAGGAGGAAGGAAATAAAGGGGAGAGGGAAGAAGGAAGAAAGGAAATGTCCACTACATTCTTCTTTTTTGGTACCGGGGATTGAACTCAGGACCTTGCGCTTGCGACGCAGACAGCAGAACCAATGAGCTACACCCCCTGCCCCACCATATTCTTTTTTTCTAATATTTTTCAAACGTAAAAGAAGCAAGAAAAGTACATAGGGATCCCCACTGACGCTAAACACTACAGGGCAAGAAACAAGTCCAGCTTTCTCCCTGTTGTAGTCGTACACCAGGACAGAACCTGACATCTCATGGTTGACATTGTTATGGACTAGCCTATATGCCAGGCACTGGTATAAGCACTTTACATAGATTACACGATCAATCAGCCCAACAACCCTGTACCATAAATATTACATCACCCCCATGTAGACCAGGACGCTGAAGCATTGAGGTGTTTAAATGATTTGCCAAGGTCACACAGTAAGCAAAGGACAGGATTAGATCACAGATAGCATGAACTCCAGAAACCATGCTCTTCTTACTGTACCCCGACTCCATGCTATACCACTTCACAAAACGAGTAAGTGAGCAATGAAAAAGGGACTGACTGTGTACTTGGGTCGATGAATGGAGAAATCAATTGATCATTCAATCTATCAATAGATGAATTATTTGTGTTCATGCTCTGTGGAACCTGGAAGAGGAAAGTGACGTATGGAACACCTCTCTGCTCTGATACTCTGCTAGGTCCTTTTATACATTATCTCACTGACTGATAGCAACAGCTTTGTAAAACTGCAATATTATTGCTTATTTCAGAAGACAAGGAAACGGGATGTTTTGAAGTTGTTTCTTTGAAAAGTCATCCTAGAACTCAAAATAATGCTTGGCATAGTGGAAGCTAAATGTGTATTTTGTTGATGAAGGATGTTTAATCTCCTTTTCATGTTTAGAAAAGGAAATAGTAATAATTAGTAGCTAGTACAGTTTTCTTACATGGAAATAATGCCATCTCGACCTTGTTTTATTTTTTGATTGAATTCTAAACAGATAAATAAAGAAAATTATAGGAACAAACTACTACTGGGTTTTCCCAAAGCTACTAAAAGGTCACCCAAAATGGTCAACACAGAAAATGTTTTCTAATATTTTTTATCTACAGTTGATTGAACACAGAGATATGGAAGGCCAACTGTAACCTGTAAGTTTGCCTTTTAAATTAATATTATAAACATGAGTGCATTTAATTCTTTCAGGACACAGTTTGTAATAGCTAAATCTTGGAAACAACCCAAATGCCCATCAACCGATAAATGGATAAAAAAAGATGTAGTTTTTTTGTACAATGGAGTACTATTCCTCCATAAAGAAAGACATTTATAGCTAAATGGATGCACCTTGAAAACATACTCTTAAGTGAAATAAATAGGACATACTTTTGTAAATATCCCATTGTCTCTCTGCTATGAGAAACTGAAAGGGTAAATAAAGACCAAAATGTATAATACATAATGTGAAATAGGAAGAAGTGGTTCAAAAGGAAAAGAAAATTGTGAAGGGGGAGGGGGAGAAAAAGGAAGGGAAAATTTTAAAAACAAGAAAAGAAGGAGAAAATGGAAACAAAGCTTTTGTAAATAAGGAGGGGAGGATGGGTGGGTGGCTGGGAGGGGAAGGAATTTGGAGAATAAGAGGAACCAAGATACACCTTGTACAGGTACAAATACCCTTTGATGAATGTGATTGTTATGTATATTTAAATTGTACAAATAAAATTATTATTTTTTAAAAAATTAATATTATATAATAAGCATTTCCTGTACAATGAAAAATTTGGGGGTTTTGGTTGGTTGTGTAATAGAATTCCAGGGTTACTAAGAATGACACTTTAAAGTTGTACATGCTTATTGACCAATTGCTTTCTCCCCAGAAAAGTATGAATCTATGTGTTTTAGTATGCATTTTTAGTCTATTTTTGAAAATTACATTTATAATTGGTTAAATTCTGAATGCAACCCTGTTGAAATGATGTTTGGAATTTTGCTAAAAAGTTTATACAAAAAAAATTTGACATATCTATAACACTTAGTCTTCCTAGCCAAGAAAAGTTTTCTAGTTTGGGTTTTCTGTTTCTGTTTTGTTTTGTTTTGTTTTGTTGTTTTGTCTTGTTTTGTTGTTTTGTCATGTAAATCCCACACATATCTTCTTACTATTCCCTGGGTATTTTATTTTTGTTACTGCTGTTAACCATGCATACAATCTCTTTATCATTACATTTTTCAATTAAATAGAAAAGTAGTTTCCTGTACATTGATGTTGTAACTGATCACATATTAAACTCTATTAGTTGTTCATTTTTAAGAATTACTTCAATATTACCTTCAGTATTTTTTTAATGCTTTTGTTTTTTAGTCTAACAAATGTAACAATTTGAGTGAACAACCTATACTTGTTCATGTCCATACAAACACCAACTTTATTCTTTCTTCCTCTTCTATTTTTAGATAATGGCATATATTAAACAATTATCTTTCTAACAATTTCTCTCTGATTTTCTAATAGTTCTAAATTTCTATATCTTAAAATATATTTCTATATTTTGATGTGCTTGAAAATAATTTGCAACCATCCCTTACTCTTATTTTCCAAAAATAGTGCATCTCAATGACTACAAAAAAGGGCCGATCCCAGAGCCACAAAGATCCAGGCCAGCATTTTGATTTTCCTCTTTTGTTTCCATTCATTAAATTGAACAGAGTACTGAGACTTAAGTAAACTCAGACATTCCAATGTCTGGATTTTTCTGTTTCCAAAGTTTGCAAATGAGAAAAGAAAAACAATTCACAAAAAAGGAAAGATCATTTAAAAGGAAAATGTAAATTTATAGATTAAAAGGTAAAAGGTTGTGTATATGTGACTCTGTGTGGGAGAGATACAGAAGGGAAGGAAAAGAAAAGGTAAGTGAGAGAAGAAGAAAGAAAATGATGCTCACTCATTTTCTTTTCCTAGGCAGGATTATTCTAAACATAAAATTTATGGATGGAGAAAAGAGGAATAACCAATTACTGTGAATGTTATGGAAAAAGGCACTGACAATCAAAAGACTCCAATTTGAGCCTCACCAATGAGTTGTGTTATAAGCTGGGTAAGGTGTAACAGTGATCAACTTGCCAAAACTACTGTGGATTGTCCGAGTGATGATGCCCAGGAGCATCTGGCCACTAGAGAATGTTTCAGAATGCTGGACAGCTGGTGGAAATCAAGACTCAGCAGGGATGTCATCTGTCAGTACTTGATGAGAGGTGGAGTCCGCTCTTACTAGAAACATCAATTGATGTGAGATCAAAGGCTCAAGGAAGGCCTATGTTAAAAAGCCAATGCTAAGAGGAGATAAGAATAGAACCCAAGTGGGGGCAGAGTAGTTAGAAGATAGAAATCCAGTCTGAGCCATAGGCAGGCAGATAATTGGGTAGGATAGGAAAGTGTCAGGGAGTCTAAGGAACAAATCAGAGTATCTGGAGATTGAGTCAAACTTCAGATTATCCATTCAATGCAAAAGTCAAGAGCGAAAAAAGGTCTCCCAGAAAAGTCTAGAGAGCTGTACCTAGATCCTCCCAGAAGAAAGGCCTTTAGCATTGGCTTACAGAGCCTCCCACCAGGTTACAGAAGATCTCTGTCCATGATACTGATAAATTTAAGTGGTTACACGAAGGAAAGGGTTAAATTTGATAATATCCAAATTTCTATCCAGCTCCCCAAGTGTTTAAGACTCTAACATTCTATAAATCTTAAAAATATACATTAACCTTCAACAGAGAGATGAGAGTATTAAATGTTTTATCCAGGAAAATAGAGTTTACTAGGCTCCTTCCACCATTATCATTCCCTCCCTACATATGCATATAAATATCCTGCAAACACCACCTAATTCTTTCTACTAAGAGGCAGTGCAGAATGGTTTATAGCCCTCCTGGAAAAAAAAAATGAAGGGAGGCTGGAGCAGTGGGATGACATTCCATTCCATCCTGACTCACTTAAAGACATCATTTGATTCTCAGTCACAAAGAATTCTCTTAACAGAGTGGAAAGAGTCCCGGTCACGAGTAGCTAGTTTGGAGTTGCAGAGGTTCCCTTGGCATGCTTTCCAAAGCCCTGTTTCTTTCTCTTACCCTCAAGGCTGATTTTATAGTAACAAAACGTTGCCACTTAAATCTCTCTCCAAATAACCAACATTTAGGAGATGTACTACATAAAATATAGACATTTTACAAGGGACTGTCTATTAGCTGATAATGGCAGAGCTGCCAAGGAATGCATAAGAAAACAAATGTGACCTTCACCAAACATCAGATCCATTTATCCAAATTAGACCTGCCACAGTGGATGCCAGATCAACCTACAATAATATGATTCAAGGCATTATGAGGGGTTGGGGGAGGTTATAATAAATGAAATATGTAGGTCGAAGATATATATAAATCACATTAAATGCCATGTTGTTAGATGCTAATAGAAGTCAGAAAAAAGGCTGGCAGAAGATATTTTAAAATTCAATCATATGGAAGATTAGACCAGCAAAAAAGTTTTGGAGAGAAAAAACAATGTTTATCTTTCTCTCTCTCTCTCTCTCTCTCTCTCTCTCTCTCTCTCTCTCTCTCTCTCTCTCTCTCCAAATCTATATATAGAGATATGGATAGATAGATGATAGATAGATAGATAGATAGATAGATAGATAGATAGATAGATAGATATGTATACAGGTAGAGACAGATATAGACATATATTTAAAACATATACACATAGGAGAGCCTATGGTTGCCAGATTTAGAGAGGGATTGAATTCATTAGAGTTAAAAGAGACTTCCACAGCCACCCAGCCTTGGGCAAGTGTCAAGAGAAAAAGCTTCATCTCTGAGGGCCTGTTTGCTTTTTATTCCACTCCTCTTCATCCAGTTTAGGCAGCCAGTGTTTTGATGACTTCTCTACAGTCTCCACATTAAAATTCAGTCTGAGGAAAAGGTCTGGGAAAATTTATTTACACTAAGAAATCAGAATTCATTCTTTCACCTCCATATATCGTTTAAAACTTAAGAATGGATAAACTGCTAAGCCATTTAAAAAATCTATTGCCAAGGAATTTGAAATCCACAAAACTATATTTAGGAAGTGTTATGTTCTGTGGATAGGAGATTCCTTTCAGCCCTTGTAAATCATATCATATAGGTAGTTAGTGATAAAATTCCTCCTAGTTCCTGAGGTGAACCAGGCAGCCAATGAAGCCCTCGTGTAAATAAGTGAAAACTAGTATGTATCCATTAGTGTTTAATTTTAAAACAGCTCAAACTGTGAAAGACAGGAAAAGGGTCAGGTGGATGGAGCAGAAAAGGAAGGCAGGAGGGAGGAATGAGATGGGGATCTAAAAAAAATAGCAAAGGGGAAGGGGTAGGAGATAAATAGCTTTTAGAAATTAAATATTGAAGTAGTTTCATTTTCTGTTAAAATAAAAAGTAAGGAAATAAAAGATGTTATTTAATAGAAAAAGTAAAGTCAACAGTTCTTGGAAAGGCAAAAGATGCCCATTAAAGTTTTGAAAAACTTACCCATAAAAATGACACAGGAGAACTCATGGGTGTATTTTTACTTAAGAGTTGAAAGACCCTGGCCTAAGCTTTTCATGGAAGCTCTTAAGACAGCATAGCAACTAAGGAACACACAAAAGTGTTTTATTCTTTATGCAAGTATAGCCACAAGTGCAAGAATAACTCAACTGGAGTGTTCACAAGTAGCAAATTCATTGCCAACACTGAGGAACAAGTGTATCTTGAAGAGAACAGAATGGGAGCTCTTAAGGCCCATTTGGGCTTAAAAAATGAACACTCTTAATATCTTTCATTAGGAAAGTAGTACAAACTTAAATGCATTCCTAATTCTGTGAGCTATTTTTAACTTTTCAAAAAGTTGAACAGAAATCATCTGTCTACCTGCAACAAAGCCATACAGGCCAACTAAAATCTCTGGCTTCACTTCTGTTAGAATAAAATCCAATCAGAACAATAATACTACATGGCTACAGCATCCCAGTCAGGATTTCTGATTAAAAGATAAGTAAAAGTTTATTTTAAAAAATATTGTGAAAATTGATCCTTACTATAATTACAGTTTCACAAATGCATGAAGTTCATGAATTTTTAAATGCTACAGAATTTGAATGGTTAAAAAAACTGGGGAAGTACAATTTATAATTCTCAAGGATTGAGATTCTCCTCTGATAGTCTAGGCACTGATGCACACTCAGCAGTGAGCTGGCTGCTTCCATGCCTTTCCACTTTTTTAATGCTTGCTATGGTGTAGGTATTGCTATATGCACCTGATTTATGAGAACCTGAGGCTCAGCACAATCAGAGGGCTTGTTCAAGACCACAGAGGTAGTCAGTGGAAGATGAGGATCTCCAATTCAGGTCTTCTGATGGTCTTTGGTCATAACACAAGCCTCCCTGGTGAGTGCAAGGTCCTTGTTTGTATTGACCACTGTTCTATTTTTGTTCTGTAGGTCCTGACATTGGAGATCTTCTCTCTTTCCCTTTTGGCCAGGGAATCCATCATGGATTCGAGAGTTCGTTAACTGTAAGAACATTTATTAAGTGCCAGAAAATAAAGATCAAAAGGACATGGTGTCTGTCTTAAGAAATGCATTGTCTTGTTGAGGAGGCAGAGAAGTGACTGACAACAGCTGAGTGCAAAAGATGTTCTGCCTTGGGCCAGGGATTTAGCTCAATTGTTCTGGTACCTGCCTCCCAAGTGTAAAGCACTGAGTTCGATTCCCCGTACAAAAAAATAAATAAATAAAAAATGCTCTGACATAGCACTGTGGAAGGGGCCACTTCCAACAGACCAGGAAAGAAAAGCTCCTAAAATGTGGGCTTATGTTAAAGCTCCTGAAATGTGGTGTAGCAAGATAAAGAGGCTTCATCGTTTTAGTGTAAAGCAATGAGCACAAAGGTGGCCATAGACAACTGAAAGACTGGGCCACATTATGCTGACAAGGCAGGAGGGTGAAAGACTTAAACTTTATCCTTGAAGCTAGGGAGAATTCTAGGGAGACCTAAGCAGAGAAATGGAATAACCAAATTTACCTAAAGGTACCAAAATGTCAGCCTCTGGAAAATTAACATTAAATCTAGCACCTTTGAAATTACAGTCCTTCCATCAACAGCCAAGAAATGGTTCAGGTTCAACTCTCCAGTATTCTGCACAAGTCTATTAAAAACAATTTGATGTCAAATTTTGAAAATGATCAGCTTACAGGAAGGCCTTCAATGAACCCTACATTCAACTGGACAAATATTTATTTAGTACCTCTATTTAGAAAGTCCTGAAATAGTGCAACATTTCATTTCACGATGTTTTAATAAACTCCGAAAATAAGTACATATTAAATTATATATCAGAAACAATTTAAGAAAAAAAACAAATCATCCAAAACCAAAAATACTTTAACAATTCATTTATTTTAATAGACTGTCATAATATTTGAAAAGGTGAATATATCTAATGCTGTTATTTTTATTCATGAGAAATTGGAGTATTGAAGTTCTTAGAAATGGTTTCACTAGGACTATATGGACATACATTTGCTTCACAAGAATAAAAATTTTCCAAAATTTAAAAGCCATTATCTGTGTCTTTCCAAATTACTTTTTATTCTTCTTTCACGATTTTTTCCTTACTCTAAAATTACACTCAAATCAATATTTCCTTCTTTGAATTAACTCTTTCCTTCACCTGCTGAATTCTATTTGTTCTTCAAGACTCTTTTGAAGAGCCACTGCTTCTAGGAAGCCTTTCCTGATTTGCCCAGCCTAAAGCAGTTGCCACTTCTATGGGCCCCAAGGCTCTGCCACTTTCCACACATTATTTAACTCATAGCTTCCCTCATTTTCCTGGTTAGTCCATGAACTACAGAGCCCAGGTTTCATCTTTCATCTGTTATCTGTAGGACCAAGTACACAGTCAGTGGCCAATAAATGTTGATAGAAAGGGCAGGAATAAAATGAATTGTGATTCTATTTTCTCCTTCATTTCTTTTCCTTTATCCTCAGTTCATATCTTCCTATTATTTTTTCCCGGCCACTAATACATCAACTTTATCTTTCACTTCTTAGATTCAGCACACACCATGACTTCCACTCTCCCTCTCTCTTAAGGTCCTAACTATTGCAAAAATGCTGATCTGGTGAGTCAGTAGCACAGGTTGAAGGGTCTGTTGTTCCTTAGGCATTGAAGAGAAGAGGTTTTTAGACCCTGAGTTAGTCTCCATGATTTCTCTTCTCCCATTTTCTAGCTGGTGATCTTTAATATGCTTTAGCTTTACCTAGTTTTCAGTGTTAGCAGCTGGGTAAACAGACTTTCTGCAACACTCTGGATAAAATGGCAAGCTCAAGGGGAAAGTCTTCCATGTTAAAACTAAAAAGAAAAAAAAAAAGACTTGCTCACAGGGCTGGTTGGGGAATAGCACCTGAGAGCACTGGAGGGAAAATGGAGCTGATGACCAAAACAGGCAGCTGCTGTCCTGACCAAGGCCAATGCTCTCAAGAGTGGCCTCAAACTGTATGCAGCAAAAACAACAGGCAAGTGAAACAATGACAGACGTATCTGATTGGCACTTTCAAAACATCTGTGAATTTCATAGCACATGAAAACACCTGATTTGAAAAACTTAAATGAACACTTAACCATGGGTAGGGATAGAAGTACTCAAATTGCTCAGGAAAAAACACTTGGAATGAAGACTTTGAAACACAAGAGGAAATCCATGTGTCTGTTTAGGAGTGCAGACTTTGTAAAAATCTATAAATACTTCAGTTTTCAGTTTTGGGTATCAAATTGGGTATATGAGGAGAGAGGTTTGGTTTTATTTTAATGAATACAGTGAGTCCATTCAATAGTTTATTTTTAAAGTTATCTGTGCTGCTAATTCATTCTCCTAGATCCCTCTGTATTTTTACAGATTTAAAAGATTTTCTAAAATAAAAATAAAGGCTGAGGAAAGTATATATGAGCTTTGAAGAAAAGTGCTCATGATGTAATGTTTAATAGCAGGCAACAGACAAAAATATGGTATACTCACATGGTAATGCAGCTACTGTTACTAAAAATATGGTTTCATTATAGAAATGATTGACAAACCACAGCAGAAAAAAAAAGTAGCATGTATATATATGCTCAAAAAACAAATAAAAAAACCGACAACAAATGATTAACAGGCACAGCCTGTAGCTGCAATACTTTTTAAAAAATATTTTAAAGGCTATGTGAAAATATAGTAAACTAACTTCTTTGGCTCATCAAAACAAGCGTTGCAACAGAACATTTCAAAACAACAAAAGTAATTGTGTCTAGTATCAAGTCTGCAAGGGTTATCCTGACACAAGTACAGCAGGCACTGGGTATGGTACTGCTTGCCGTATAAGCCCAGCTACTTGGACATAGGATATAGCTAATGAGGCAGGATATAGGTCAATGATAACACACTCCTAGGTTCAATCCCCACTACCCCCCAATAAAAGAATCGAAGAGGTAAGAATTTTTGTCTATTTTTAATCCTATATTCCTAGCATTTAGGACAGTACCTAGTACATACTAGGTGTTTGATACATATTTGTTAAATAAATGAGTTAATAAATGAATAAAAAGCATACACCACTGAATTTCATGAGTTCCTTGGGTCTTTTCAAGAAAGAAAGGAGATCTTCTGATTCTCTGTTGCTGGAATACTTAGAACTATCAGGTAGAGCAGTGATGGTGAACCTTTTAGAGCTTTCAATGATACAAGCAGCCCACTGTGACGTGCATGTCATAGGTTCTCCACACTTTGGTAGAGTTTTCCCTTTAAGATATCTCTTCAGGTTAGATAGAAAATAGAAGTTTTGGGGAAGCAAACCGACTTTATGCCAAAAAATTCCTTTCACAAGATTATGCGCCTGCTTTGTCACAAAGACTACCATAACTTTCACAACCTGATCTACCTGCCACCTCCCACGCTCTGCCTGGGCCTGTCCTTGCCCCTCCCCTGGCTCACTTAGGTCCAGGCACTGTCTTCTGTGCTGCTCCTTAAACTCCCCACAATGTACCCTCAGCTTTAATGCTGCTCCCATGGGTCTGCCAACCTTCTTTCGGCGGGCCTCTATTCAAATGCCCCTCTATGAGATGGGCCCTCCTGATCTACCTGAATCAGAGAGCCAGGCTCACCCCAACTTCTGGCACTCTTCCATTCCCTTCTCTGAATTATTTTTCTCCTTTTTTTAAAATTCTTTTATTGGTACATTTTAGGTATACAATACGTTTACATTTATCATTGGGTGCTTGTACCTGTACATGATGTATCTTGGTTATTATTTTTTTCCCCATTACCTGTGTGCCCTTCATCCCCTCCACCCTTCCCTATTTACACAGATTTCATTTCCATTTTTTTTCTTTTCCCTCTCTGAATTATTTTTCAACAGTATACTTTGACTCATTCACTTCCCTATTTCCAATGATTGTAACACTGCCTACCATGTAGTAAGTGCTCAATAAAGACTTACTGAGAGAATAAACAAACAAGAACACAGGAACAGATTGTGTGCCACTTTGGGGAGGTAATATGATACCTGGAAAAGGGGTGGTGTTCCAAACCTCATTTCTAACTACTCCCTATGACCTGACCTTGAGACTAACCTCCCTAAATTTCAGAATTCTCATCTGTAAAGTGAAAATAATGATAATAACATTTATCTGGCCTGTACTTGTACTGGTTCCTCTCCTTCCTTTCTCCCTGCCTCCTTTTGATGGTTGGGAGCTAACGTGGCTCTGCTGTTATGAAACCCACTTGAAGTGATTCACAGGTTCTGAGATGGCTGTGCCTTGAGCTTCATGCAGAGCAACTCCAGAAGGCTGGGCAAAGAAAGCCCTGAGCAACACCATCCCGACGAGAACTAACACTGATGGTGCTTCTTCAATAACTGATAGGTTGGATCTGAGGCACAAAAAGGACACCCTCTTTCCAGAAGGTGCTGTCATCTAACAGGGAAGCAGATAGAGATATGAGACCATAGCTTCCCAGAGATGCAGAACTGGCCCTGCAGGCATAACTGTGTTCAGGATAATACTGAGTCTGGGAAACATTCCAGAGAGGAAACCAAAGAAACCAAATGGGAGTGTGGCTAGAGCGGGGGCTTTCTGCTGAAGCCGATGAGGAGCGAAGGCCAACAGGAAAGGTAAGGTCAGATTGTGGAAGACACAGAATGTCAGACTGAAGAGACTGAATTTAGTCTTGTAATTTACAGAGAGCCACTAAAGTTTTTGAACACTGAAAAAACACAAAATCGTATGACAAAAATGATACATTTCACAGTATTGCAGAGACTTCTGAAAGCCAAACACTAAATTGTATGAAGGAACTTAATGTCATCTGTTCAGAAAAACACAGGATGAAGTACTAAATGGCAATGAATCAATACCCTAATTTCCTCTGATCATCACTACTTGATCCACGATGAAGGAGACTCTTGAGCTAGAAGAGATTTGGAGAATTGCAAATCACAGAGAGCACCAAAGATGTCACTGCGTAGAGGAGAGAGCGGAAATCCCAGTCTTCACACAGCCCAGAGCTCTCTCTGCCATCTGGTCTGTGTTTAACAGCAGTACCCATGACACTGGGACCCCCCTATCAAATTTCCTTTCTTCAGATGGCTCCCCTACTCTCTTCCTTATAGTGTGATTCTGTATTGTTTCTTGAGTCTTAGTAGAAATATAACAACCTTAGGGTTTCAAAAATGCCGAGGCACCCAACACTGGGATATATAAAAGTAAAAGCAAGGTGACAGATTATTTAATTCACCCCACCACACCAAAAAGCAAAACCTAATCTGATACAGATCAAGCAAAAAGTCTGTGCACAGTAGAATTCTATAACAGAATTTAGCAAGGAATAAAAGTTTTAGGACAGAGGAAACCAATGGCTCAACGTTGTGGTTCTTGAAGCTTGGTTAAAGTGCTGGCAACTAAATAATAGGATGATACTTCTATCTGCCTAGATTTTATATTTTTCTTGGGATCTTCTCACAGCATAGATATGATTTATTTGGATTATCAAAGAGCTTTTGATAAGGTTCTCACAAGTGGCTATTATGGAAACTTGGTAACCATGGTGTGAAAGGAAAAAGTCATATCAATGAATTAAATGAATTAAAAAGCCTTGAGAGGCAAAGAGGCAAAAGGCTGAAATAAATGGCCAATTCTCATGTAGAGAAAGGTTAATCACTGAGGGCTCTGGGGCTTTATAGTAGAATCTGGGTTATATTTAACTACTGACCAGGAAAGGGGCATCTAATTCTCATTTCCCTGGTCTGTGTGTATCAATCCCACACACAGAGCCCCTATTGACATGGAAAACATTTGGCAAATGATGGAGATACAGATAGTGCAGAGACGTGTTTAAAATCTAGAAGGGCAAATAGGTGAATGAATATTAACTCAGAATTTAATGTAGGGGGCTGCAAAATAGAAAGGAAACAAAATAAAAGTAACAGCAGAATTTTATTATTTAAAAGCTCATATATATTACATATGTGGGCCTTTTAAAAGAATAGATGTTGTATCTGAACAAAAGTACTTAACTTATTGGCATAATTATAACAAATTTTCAATTCTGAAGAACTGCTCATATGAACATTTAGACTCATGAAACCCACAAAGACTATTTTTTATTATTATTATTAAGTTCATTGGTACATTTTAGGTATACAATATGACCACATTCATCATTGGGATTTTGTACCTGTACATTATATATCTTGGATCTTGTTTTTTCCCATTCTCCTTCCCTGCCTTGCACCCCTCCACCCCTACCTATATACAAAAGCTTTGTTTCTGTTTTTTCCTTCTTTTCTCATTTTTTCCCCTCCCCTCAGTTCCCTTTCCCCTTTGAACCTTTTCTCCCTATTTCACATTATCTATTATACATTTTGGTCCTCATTTACACTTTCAGTTTCTCACAACAGAGAAAACAATTCTGTATTTACACATTTGTCCCATTTATTACACTTAAGAGGATGGCCTCAAGGTAAATCCATGTCTTTAGTTTGTTAAAAAAAAAAAAAAATTACATCTTCTTTACCCTGTGACCAGTTGATGGGCATTTGGGCTGTTTCCAAGATGTGGCAATTATAATCTGTGCCACTATAAACATGGATATGCATATACCACTGTGGTGTGAGTCTTTTGATCGTTTTGCGAAAATATCCAGCAGAGGAATAGCTAGGTCAAATGAGACTTTCAATCCTAGATTTCGGAAAATTTCCATATTGATTTCCACAGTGGTTGCACCAGTCTCCACTTCCCCCAACAGTGGAGAAGGGTTCCTTTCTCCCCACACCCCCACCAGCATTTGCTATTGATTGATTTCTTGATAGCAGCCATTCTTTCTGGAGTGAGATGGAATCTCAGCATTCTTTACATTTGCATTCTTGAATCACCCGTGATGTTGAACATTTTTTCATATGTTTCTTTGCTGCTTCTACTTGTTTGTGGAAATGTCTTTTCTTTTCAGATGCCACTTTTTGGATTATGTCTTTAAATGTGAGGGGGGTCTGATTTTTTTTAAGTTCTTTATATATCCTAGATAGTGGACATTTGTCTGAGGAACAGCTGGTAAAAAATTTTTCCCATATTGTGGGTTGTTTCTTCGGTCTGTTGGTGGTTTCTCTAACTGTGCAAAAGCTTTTTAATAAGATAAGATCCCAGTTGTTGATGTCTTTGTGCTACTTCATGTGCAACTGAGGTTTTGTTCATAAAGTCTTATCCTACACCAATATCTTCAAGAGTTCTACCTAGACTATGTTCTAGCAAGTTTAGTGTTTCTGTTTTAATATTTAGATCTTTGGGACATTTCGATTTTTGTTTAGTGCATGGTGAGAGATATGGGTGTAGTTAAAACCTTTGGAAAGTTGAAATCCAGTTTTTCCAGCACCATTTATTAAAGAGGCTATCTTTCCTCCAGTGAGGGTGGTTGGCTCCTTTATCAAAGATGAGGTGGTTGAGTATGTCTGGAGTTGGTTCTGCATCTTCTAATCTGTTCCACTGATCCTCGGATCTGATTCTTCAACAGTACCATGCTGTTTTTATCACAGTGGCTTTGTAATATAGTTTTAAATTGGTGCTTGTGATACTCCTTACCTTGTCTTTGTTGCCTAGAGTTGCTTTTGCTGTTCCAAGTTTCTCTGGATACAAATGAATTTTTGAATTTTTTTCTCTCTAGTTCTGTGAAATATGCTGTTGGAATTTCAATCAAGATTGCACTGAATCTATACAGCAGTTTTGGAAGTATGGCCATTTTCACTGTATTGGTTCTTCCTACCCAAGAACAAAGGATGTCTTTCCATTTTCTGATATCCTCTTCCATCTCTTCTTTCAGAGTGCTCTAGTTTCAGAGTAGAGGTTTTTTACTCCTTTCCTTAGATTGATTCCTAGGTGTTTCATTTTTGGGATGTTATTGTGAAAAGAGTTGTTTCACCAGTTCCTCTCTCAGTAAGTCTGTTGTTAGTGTACAGGAAGGTTGTTGATTTTTGAGTGTTGACCTTGTATCCAGCTACTCTACTGGATTTTGTTATTAAGTCTAGAAGACTTTTGGTGAAGTTTTTGGGGTCTTCTATATAGAGTATCATGTCATATGCAAATGATAACAATTTAACACCTTCATTTCCTATCTTTATTCTTTTTATTTTTTTCTCTTGTCTAATTGCTGTGGCTAATGTTTCCATAACTATATTGAACAGGAATGGTGATAGTGGACATCCTTGTCTTGTTCCTGATTTTATAGTGAACATTTTCAGTTTCTGACCACTTAGTATTATGTTGGCTATTGGTTTTTCATATATGGCTTTTATCAGGTTGAGATAAAGACCGTCTATTCCAATTTTCTGTAGGGTTTTATCCATGAATGGGTGTTAAATTTTGTCAAATGCTTTTTCTGCATCTATTGAGATGATCATATGGTTTTTGCTCTTGGGTCTATTAATATAGTGTACTACATTTATTTCCATATGTTGAACCATCCTCGCATCCCTGGGATGAATCTTACTTGGACACAGTGTATGGCCTTCTTGATGATCTTCTGCATTCTGTTTGTCAGTATCTTATTGAGGTGTTGTTGTTTTTTTTTTGTGCCAGGGATAGAACTTGGGACCTTGTGCTTGTGAGGCTTATTGAGGATTTTTGCATTTATGTTCATTAGGGAGATTGGCCTGTAGTTCTCTTTTTTGATTGGTTCTTTCTCTGCTTTTGGAATCAAAGTGTTGCTGGCTTCCAGGAATTAATTCAAGAGTATTGCTTACTTTGAATTTCATTGAAGAGTTTAAGCAGTAAAGGCAATAGCTCTTCTCTAAATTTTTTGTAGCATTCAGTGGTTAAGCCATCAGGACCTGGGCTTTACTTTGTTGGTAGGTTTTTAATTATGTTTTCAATTTCATTGATTGATATTGGGTTGTTTAGAATTTTTATATCTTTATTCAACTTTGGTAATTCATATGTGTTAGAAATCTGTCCATTTCTTCTATGTTTTCCATCTTATTGGAGAACAGGTTCTCAAAGTAGAAACTGATGATTCTCTGGATTTCTGCTGAATCTTTTGTAATTTCACCCTTTTCATTCCAAATTTCATGGATTTTGGACTTTTCTTTTCTTTTCTTGACAAGGTTGGATAAAGGTTTGTCAATTTTGTTTATTCTTTCAAAGAACCAACTCTTCCATTCCTTGATTTTTTTGTATCATTCTTTTAGTCTCCATGGTACTGACTTCTGCTCTGATCTTTATAATTTCCTCTCTTGTATAAACTTTGGTTTTTTCTTGCTCTTCTTCTAGAAGCTTGAAGTTCAGCATTAGGTGGCTTATTTGAGCTTGTTCTGTTTTCCTAATATGGGTATTCACTGCTGTGAATTTCCCACACTGGACTGCTTTCATTGTGTCACACAAATGTTGGTATGTTGTATTGGCATTGTCATTTAATTGTAGAAATTGTCTGATTTCTTCCTTAATTTCCTCCTTGACCCAGGAGGGTATTATTCAATTTCCATGTGTTTGTGAAGTTCTTGTGGTTTCTTTGTTATTGATCTTCAATTTCATTGCATTATGATCTGATAATATACAGGTGATAATTTCAATTCCTCACAAAGACTATTCTTAAAAGCAAACAAAAGTGAGACTGATGTGACAGAGCCAGATTACTATTTGGGGGGTTTCTTTTTTTAGGCAAATTTTTAAAAGTAGCGGATGTTTTACAAAAGCATAATCTGACATGGAGGAGTGCTTTGGAAATCAAACATTCTAATTAACATGACCCATAAATCATCATGATTCACACAAGGGGCTTAGAAAAGCTAATAAACTCTTGAGTTCCCCTCTTTTTGCCTTCATTTCCTTATCTATAAAATGAGAATAAAAGATCTTACCTCACAGGGCGACTATAAACATTAAATAGAGTAATGTACACAGAACATTTACCACAATAACATTACAAAATAATGTTAAATATAATTGTGGTTGTAACTGTTGTTATTACTATTTACAATACACTAAACCCAAACAGTTACAGGCCACAGAAAAGCAACCCAATTCAAGAAATTGTGACTTTCTTATTTATATTATTGTTATGACTCAGTGCTTAATAAAACATTTAAATGCTTTCAAATGTTTTTGAACAAAAACAACAAATAGTTTAAAAATATCTTTCCATTATGCAGTTTTGGGAAACAGAAGAGAATTTTACAAACTGATCTATATAAGCCCAAAAGAAAAAACACAAAGCACCAGATAAATGATTATCACATCATACATTACTCCTTAAATGTCTATTAATCTACACTTACCGTGCAGACAGTATTTTAATAAGCTCTTTTCTATTTTGTACCCGAAGATGGTTGGTTTTATACTTAGAGTCATCAATCAATTCAGGTAAGTTCAAGATCTAAAAGGAAAAAATAATTATAAAAAATAATTCATGAGTTTTTCATGTACCTGCAAGCCCTAGGGGTTTCTAGCATTCAGAGCTTATTACTCTATTCCCAAGATCATTCCTTTCTGACCTTTTTACCTCTCAAGCAGGGGACATGGAGAGAGCAAACACAATTCAGATGGATCATGCTGGTGAACAAGTTTGTCATTTACAAGAGGGTTTTACTATGTTCTTATACCCATATATTAGAATAGAAGAGTATCAGATCCCTATAAAAAGTCTTACCTAGAGGAAGTAAGAAGAGAGATATAACATCAGATAAAATAAACCTATTTTTTAGAACCTATATCATAAATGCATGGCTGCACTTACATGAAGCCGACAACTAACATATATCTCATAGTTACAGTCACTTATTTGTTCCACATGTAAATAAAATAATATTATCTGTCCCAATAGACTTATTCAGGATGTTCTACAAGGTACTAAAATAAAGGGAACCATATACATTTGCCCAAATGCTAACCATTAAAACAATGTCAAATTAAAAGATCTTCTTCATATAAGAGTGTCACTATTTTTCTTTAGTATGGTTCCCTGAAGGAATTTGGGCTACAAATGCTTTTATATACTTCCTCCTTTGCTGATCCTTACTAAAGGGAAAAGTCTATCCTGCAAATCCCTCTGGAGATCTTCAATTTTAACAAGACCATAATGAAAGTACCAAGTGGATTTGGAATGGAAAAGAAGTCTTGAAAAGAATGTGTGGAGGCAGTGTTTGGCAGTTATGTTGGAAAGTCAGAAGGAGCATTTATGGGCTGGGGACAGGCCATGTGGCCTAAAGAAAGCTTCACTGCCTTTATTGATGTATTTGCTTTCAATATAAACATTTAATGATTTGATTTGTTCCCCCAGTTTAAATAAAATCAATCCACTTATCATCTTACAAAGGAGAGAGAAGTGAAGAAGAATGCCTGGAGTAAAGAGACCATCTCAATGGGGTAATCCCTCTTTTGCATTTTCCATTTACTTATTTCCTTTAGGAATAATAATGACAGCATTTCTCTCCCAGATTTTAAAAAGCAATGCCACATACGGTGCTCTTCCTAGAAACCTGTCACCATACCTGATCCCAGAATTGGCCTCATGTCTTGTCCAGCAGTCAGAAATCCTCCCTCCCTGAGAGTGAATAAGTCATTCCAAGAAAAACCAAGTGCTTTCACTAAATCACAGGTAAAATTTCTAAGTCTGGCCTCACCCAGAATATACCATCAGCTACATAAAATAGTGTAGAATGACTGTTCTCAACGGGGACTAGAATGCCCATTGTGTCCTCTGTATTTGACTTATTAGACCTCTTTTCTCCTTGCAGAATTGGCATTAAACAGTGGCTAAGACTAATTACAGTATTTTTCTATCTTCTGCTCTGCGGGCTAAGGTTCAAAATGTTTCTAAAGAGACAAGTGTGTGAAACATACCAACAAGGCACTGTTTCCCCTAAAAGAAAAAGTAAATCACATGTTTGTTCAAAGAAAAAAAGGAGGAGAGGAGAAAAAGAGGGATGGTTCCATGGACAATCAAGAGACATGATAACAGAAACTGTAGAGTATTCTCATATGATGCCTCTTACAGCAAAGCCCAAGCTCCTTAGAATAGCCTACAAGGCTCCACACAATAGGGCCTGTTGCCTCTCTAGCATCACCTCCTAACATGTTCTCTCCTTTGCTCCTTGCTGCAGTCATGTTGGCTTCTTTCCGAACCAAGAACATTCTGTCATGTCTCAGCCTCAGGACTTTTACACAAGCTATTTCTTGTCTGCAACATCTTCTGCCAGACACTCAGTTGGCTAATTCCTTCTCTTTATCAAGTTGGTTCAATTAACTTTTTAAGTGTAAATAGGATCAAAATGTATAATTGATAATGTGAAATAGGAAGAAAAGTTCTAAAGGGGAAAGGGAAGTGGGAGGGGTAAGGGAAAGGAAAGAAGGGAAAGGAAAAAATATGAGAAAAGGAAAAAATGGAAATAAAGTCTTTGTAAATAGGGAGGGGTGGAGGGGCTGAAGGGAAGGCAGGGGAATGGGGAAAAAATAAGAACCAAGTTATATCATGTAAAGTTACAAGTTCCCAATGATGAATGTCATTGTATTGTATACCTAAAATGTACCAATAAACCTAATTTTTAAAATGTCAACTTTTTAAAGGGAATACCTCAAGTACCCTAGCTCACTTTAGCCTACCCCACCCCATCCCAGTCCCCTAGATCCCCTCCTTTCTTGCCCTTCCTTTCCCTATAATTTATTTATTATATTTATTATTTACTATCTGTCTGTTCTGATAGAAGGTAAGCTCCACAAGGTCAGAGAATCTTACATGTTTTGTTCACAGGTATATCAGGTATATCTCAAAAGCTGAATCTGTCAACTGACCGATTCACAGATGAACAATGTGAACACTTTGAGGTATGTGATATTGTGGGCATTATTTTATGCATAGACTTTATCCTACCAAGTCTAAAACCACTTTTATGTAGATGCTTCTTACAATCTATGGCCTCTTAAAAAAAAAGGGAGGGAGGAAATTGCAGGCATTTTCACTGCCTGTAGGTCATAGTGTTCATATACATGGTCATCACTTTATGTGCATTATTGATACATGTTAAGTTCAATTGCCATTTGAAATGCTATCCAATATAACACACAAAACTGTTATAGTTCAAAGCTAATCATACTTCAGAACTTACATAAAAGAACTTTGTATATACAGGAAGACACAGAAATAGAGCTTGGAATCCAGCTTTTAGATATAGGGAAAAGTAAACATCCTTTATAAAATATGGTATTTCCCAAATTCTTAGAAAATATAGACCACTCAAAATCTCCTCTGCCAGTGAAAATATAAGTTACAAGGATTTGTTGAAAACAAGTTTTCTTAGATGACAATTGGTCCACTGTTAGTATACCCCCACTCTAGCCTTCTTTTAATTAACGTATATGCCTTTTATTTATTTTGTATCTTTACCAACATCTTTAGTTTATCAATATGATTATATTTAAAGTGAATTTACTGGATCATGGGTTGAATTTTTTTGTTATTTGTTTTGGAGGCTTATTTCTATCTTTTCTCACTATGCCTGCCTTTTAATTGGTGTGGTTAGGCCATTCATACTTAATGTTATTACAGATATTTTTAGTTTATTACCTAAATTTATCTGTATTCTTTGTTCTTCTGTCTTCCCTCTCCTGCCTTTTTGTGGGGTTTCTTCAAAGCTTTTAATATTACATTTATCAATTTTAATTCTGGCTATTGTTTTTTATAGGTAGATGTTTGTTGACTGTGTTAGATATTATAATATATGTACTTTTAACAATGTACATAGAATCATTATTTTCCACTTCAAATAGAATACAGAAAACACCACAGTATAGGTTCATTCTCCTACCTATTTTTTCTGTCAATTGCAGCCATGTACACTGAAAGTCCCATTAGACAATATCTTACTGTTTGCTTTCACCAATCAGACATATTTCAGAATACAAAAGGAGAGGACTAGTGTATTAAATTCTTGCACATATTACTACTTTGGTTGCTCTTCCTTCATTCCTGATGCTCCTAGTTTCCTTCTGATATCATTTACCTTCCGTAAATGAAGAGCTTCCTGTAACAATTCTATTACAGTAGATCAGCTGGCTTCAAATCCTCTGAATTTTTCTTTATATGAGATTGTTTAACCTTCATTTCTTAAGGATATTTCTACTGGACATTCAAGTCAGGGTTGGTAGTTCTTTCTTTTCTGTGTTTTAAATGTGCTGTGCCACTTCCTCCTAGCTCTTGATGAAAAATCTGCAGTCAACAGGGTCATTATCCCCCATAGGTAATACATCATCTTTCCCTAGATGTCTTCAGGATTTTTTGTTAGTCTTAACTTTCAGCATTTAGATTTTTAAATATTTGGCCATACATTTCCTTGGGTTTATCCCACTTGAGGTTTGCTGAAATTATTGTATCTATAGGCTTTTATCTTTCACCCACTTTGTATATTCTCAGTTATTATTTTTTCAATTATTTTTCAGTGTATAATTCTTCTCTTCTCTTTCTAAGAGCACAATGAATACAGATTTTTGTAATGTGCCACAGGTCCCTGAGGATCTCTTCTTTCCTTTTTGTGTGTGGAATATGGCTTTTTTCTGTTTGTTGTTCAGACTGAGTAATTTTTATTGATCTAATTCAAAATACTGTTTTATTTCCTCTGTTATCTGCAATGCACTACTGGGCACACCCAGTGAGATATTATTTATTTCCTAGTTTATTGTATTTTTCAGTTCTAAAACTTCCATTTGGTTCTTCTTCATATCTTCTATTTCTTTGCTAAACATTTCCACTTTTCCGTTTATTTCACCAGTGTCTGTAATGCTTGTTAAAGCATTTTTACAATAGCTGTTTTAAAGTCTTTATGAGTTAATTCCAACATCTGTGTTGTCTTGGCCTTGGTTTTTATAGATTGTCTATTCTCATGCAAGTTCTGGTTCTTCATATGCTGAGTAATTTTGGATTGTGTCCTGAACATTTTGAATATTGTGTTAAGAGCCTCTGGATCTTGTTTAAATCTTACAGAGAATTTTTGATGTTACTGTTTTTAGTAGACAATTGGCTGATTAGGTCCAAGCTGCAAGTTCCAACCCACCTTCTGTGAGCTTTACTTCTAATGTTGGTTTGGTTTCACCAGCTTCTGCAAAGCTATTTGAATCTGTCCTGCATGTGACCCACTTAATGGTCATACTATAACCTAAGTAGTCATGCACTCATTAATTCAGCTCACTTAATTTGTTAACTCAACATGTTTGGGATGCTAATTAGAATCAGATCAGGGCATGTGCAGCTTAGGCGTGAGCCCAGGAGTTCATAAACAACTTCAAGGATTGTTTTGCAAAGCTCTTCCCTTTCTGTAATTTCTCCAGGACTTCCCAATTCCTTGTGACTTTGCTTTAGTTGCCCCATTCTTTAGGACACTTACAAGGATCAAGCCAACCAGTGGGAAGACAGAAAAAAGGCAACAGGGATTCACCCCTTTCCTTAGGAGCTCAGCTTAGCAATGAAGAAGAAAGTTTCCCTTGCTCAGAGCTTGGCTCCTGTTCCTGGACTGCTGCTGCTACAGGATCCCTCACAGGCTGAGACACCATAAAGGAGAGAGGAGGAGGAAACAGACGGTTTCTATACTCTGACATTAGATTTCACTTTTCATGCTCCTTGTACCAGAAATAGAGAGAATCTAGAGCTCAGGTCTCTTGCTCGCTGTCTAACTTCCTGGTTTCTGGCTCTACTATATTCATGTAATGAAATAACTAGAGAGAAAAACTTGTATGTTTAACACCAGTTTAGAATTACTTCTAATTCTGATGCTCTTCCTCAATTCTCCAACTGTTTACTTTTCAACATCCTCAAGCAGATACTCTATGCATAACTGAACAAATACTCTACGCATATCACTGTGCTGTGTGGAAGAGTTAGGGAGAACTGTGTTTACTGGGTCCTCCCTAGAACCAGTATCCTTGCCAAAATTTTGTAGAGGCCATGTATTAAGTGCATACTATGAGCCAGGACTATACTAAGCATTTCATTTATCTAATCGAACTCTTATAAAATTCCACAAGTTATATTTTAGCATAGTTATATATTAGAACCTGTATTTTATACAAAGATGCTTAACAAAGATTAAATATTTTTGTAGAGGTTATGGGACAACACTCACAGTGGGCCTTAAGAATTATGCTATAATATCCTCAGACCACCTGCTCCACAGTCAAATATAGTGTTTATTAAAATTGAAGCTTCCTGAACCCCACCTTAAACACAGTAAATCAAATCTTTGAGAATGGGGCTCCAGAAGATTCTTATGCTTTACTAGACTTGAGAACTAATGCATACTGCCTCCAATAAAAGAAGTCTTCAGTCTAAATAACTTTTAAAAGGATGCCAATATACTTCAAATAGAAATACCCATTAGTGTTGGCATCAATCAGCTTAAAATAGCTTACATATGCTCACTTTCCCTTACTCTTCTGTATCATGTTAAAGGGCATAAAATAGGATTTGTTATAAACCAAGGTTCATTTTATACACAGGAAGATTTTCTGACCCCAAACCCTGAACCCAACATTCTTCCTCCTACTTCAAACCCTGACAATGAGCACTCCCTAACAAGGTCACTCCTCAAAATGTATTAATCAACCAGCATATCAAGTTCCATTTTAGAAAGAGAAGGAGTAAGTAAATCCCATTCATTCATCACAAGCAATACTGCCACATTTCTTCCAAGGAGGTACAGCTCTCTCTTCATTCCTGATGGACCTTTCTTGCAAAAGAACAATTTTGACAGGCTCAAGGTAAAAAAAAAAAAAAAAAAAAAAAAAAAAAAAAAAAAAAATCAATTCCACATCTTCTAAAAGGCCAGTTTGAAGGATAAGCCCATCGTTAATAAGCAAATTTAAATTAAAAATACAAGAAATTTTTCTCTATATGTGACTGAGAGGGAAAGAAAACCTTGCATCAGAATAGGGAAACAGATGATTTTTTTTCTTAGGTGAGAAAGATTTTAGGACACATTTACATGTAAGGATATAATCATGAGGATTGAAAAGGCCAATCAGATTGTGGCATTCATTCACTCAGCAACCCTACGAAATTATATCCATGACATTCAAACCTGGTACACTAACACTTTCCTTCTGAGCATCTCAAAGACTTTTATAGACATTGCCTTAGTGGCTCAGAATGGGGATTATCATTCCTAACTCACACATGGGAAAATCAAGGTCACATTTCCCCTTCTGCTAATCTCCCTAAATGAATATGTGTAAGAACACACCATAACAATAAGTTGTAGTTTAGTACTAAAACTTGTGGCAAATATTTTGCTTTGAAATAGAAATCCTTTTCAAAAAGTGTTCTTATGGATATTTATGAAGAAGTTCAAAAGATTCAAATTGATCGGCAGTAATGAATCAAAACTAAAAAGAGTTCAGTTCAGTTATTTTCAACAATGAAGAACATGTTAACCAGTAATCCCTCCCCGTACCTTTTTTTCCTTCTCTGCAGAGAGAGAAACTCCAAAACATATGGCCCAGGAAGAAAATCTGTACTCGTTTAGAGCAATGAACTGGCTTTTACATCTCTGCAGTTAGAGTATGCAAATGACTTCACAGGCACCGGCTTCAGTATGTTTCATATTTTTAACTTTTACCATTCATAATAAAGATTCTTTGATCCCGGATCAAATGTTTGAATCAATTTTCTCTACACTTACTGAGTCACTGTTATAAAAGCTTGCCTCCTCTCCACCTCAGACTTGCCAGCCCTTCCTCATCGGAACTGTCCATTTGTCACCTTCTTTGTGCTCCTTCTTACCCCTTTGGTGTGGGTTTTAGCTCTGCTCCACAACCTTTCTACAAAGAAGGTGCAGTAATAAATAATTTCTATACATAGTGAGTTAACTACAATAATAAAATTCTTCTAAGAAACTCACACGGGGGCCGGGGATTTAGCTCAGTGGTTTCGCCACCTGCTGCGCAAGCACAAGGACCCAAGTTCAATCCTCGCTACCAAAAAATAAATAAATAAATAAACTCACAGGAATCTTTAATAAAACTGAAACCTCATGTTGACATATTAATAAAAAAGGAAAGAATACTCTCCCAATAAGAAAAAATTTTCATAGGTGAAGCCATTGTCAACATGCAAGAAAAAATAAATACAAAAAGTTAATTGTATTTTTTAAAACTAGGTTATAATTTTGGGACTAAGAGGAAAAATAATCTGACGCCTAAGGAAAGTATAAATAAAAATAAAAGTGTAGATAAACAGTGAAAATGTTTTAAAAAATCTAGAAAATGATAAAAATTGATCAATAATATAAACTATTTTAAATGATTTCAAGGACTTTTTAAGAAGCAAAAATTTTCAACATACCCTTAATTTCTCAACTCTTTTAACATAAATTTTTGTGGAAAGGTGTTCATTAAACAAAGGCTAACTTGAAAAAACAAAGTCTTAAATTTTCTATCAGTAAGTAAAATAAATTCAGGAGTAGTGCAACTATATTTGGGCGAAAATAAACCTGATATGGATAAAAGAGGGGATGGAGGGAAGCTGGAAGGAAGGAAGGGAGGAAGGATAAAGGTGGGAGGGAGGGAGGAGGGATGGAGGGAGGAAATTAAGAAAGGAAAAAGAGGAAAGCATGGGGAAAATCTCAGTGTTAAAAAATCTCTTAAAAATTCATTTTATTGAGTCACACGGAACACACGCCGAATCAGCCCGCTGCAGACAGGCAGCTCTGTGCACGCCCTACCGAGGTCCTGAGTCGTGTGGAAGATGCCGAATCACCCCGCTGCAGACAGGCAGGTCTGCCCACACCCTACCAAGGTCCCCAGGTACACAGAACACACGCCCAGTCAGCCCGCTGCAGACAGGCAGGTCTGTGCACGACCTACCGAAGTCCTGAGTCACGCGGAAGACACTGAATCACCCCGCTGCAGACAGGCAGCCACCTGATTCCACACTACAAAGACTCAGAGGACAACAGACCACCAGACCAAGGTACAGAGTCCCACTGTTCTTGGCCCAGAGGTAGGGGCTTCTGAGCCATCGTTCCACTGCTCCTGGTCCAGAGGAAGGGGTTTCCCAGCCACCATCCCTCCCGCTGCTCCCAGGCCACAGGAAAGGGCTTTTGGGTCACCATTCCTACCACTGCTCCTGGCCCCTGTCCGACCACACCCAGCTCAGAGGAGGTAATCCCTGCAGGCACTAACAGCCCCCCACCCCAGTGGAAATGAGAAGACACGTAAATAAGTCTCAAAACCAGACTTCCAGATCACCTACGGCAACCCCAAAGGGAAAGGAGATGGAACACTCTGATACTCAACCACCTGGACCCACTGAACTGGCAACAAAAGGGGATCTGGAAAAAATGAAATCAGAAATAATTTCTCAGATAACAGGAGAAATTGTGCCCCTAGTGCAAGACATGATTAATAAATCTAGAGAGGAGCTCAGGAACTTGATGGAATCCCAACATAAGAAACAAATGGAATCCATAAAAGAGATGCAAATAGATTTCCAGGACATGAAAAACTCCATGGAAAGTCTACACAGCAGAATGAGCCAATGTGAGGACAGAATTTCAGATACACAAGACAAGATTGCAATTAGTGACCAGGAAAAGAAAAATTGCTTCAAAATTATAAGGTAACATGAGAAATCAATCCAGCAGCTGCTAGATGATGCAAAAAAGAATAACATAAGACTGATTGGGCTCAATGAAGAAACAGGAGAGAGTGCAGATGACATAAAAAATCTCTTCACAGAAATAATGGCAGAAACTTCCCAAGCAGGGGAAAAGAGCTTGACATACAGATAAGTGAGGCATATAGGACTCCAAACAGCCTTGATCAAAAAAAATCTACACATAGGCATATAATTGTTAAGATTCCAGAAACACAACAGAAGAACAAAGTTGTACAAACAGTCAGAGAAAAGAAACAAATGACATACAAAGGAAAGCCCATCAGAATCACAGCAGACTTCTCAACACAAACCATCAAGGCAAGAAGAGCTTGGAGTGACATATTCCAAGCCCTAAAAGAAAACAGCCTCCAACCCAGAATGATGTGCCCTGCAAAGCTATCTTTCCAAAGTGATGGAGAAATAAGATACTTTCATGACAAAGAGCACCTCAGGAACTTCGTGAATACCAAAGCAGTACTCCAAAGAATTTTACACAATAGCCTAGGAACAGACACTGAGGATCACAACCCCAGGAAGCAAAGCAGAATGAACCCATCTGGCATGACAAGAAATTAAATGTAAAGGGGGAAAACCCAACAAAAAGAAAAAGTCATGGCAATGACAAGTCAATACGTTTCAGTTATAACCATCAGCATTAATGGTCTCAATTCACCAATCAAAAGAAATAGACTGGCAGAATGGGTCAAGAA
The DNA here is from genome assembly GCF_053883595.1 of Heterocephalus glaber. Taxonomy (NCBI): domain Eukaryota; kingdom Metazoa; phylum Chordata; class Mammalia; order Rodentia; family Bathyergidae; genus Heterocephalus; species Heterocephalus glaber. Next base: position 28,247,003 of record NW_028258381.1, read on the forward strand.
GCAAAATCCAACAATATGCTGCATACAGAAAACGCACTTCATTCAAAAGGAAACTCATAGACTGAAAGTTAAAGGGTGGAAAACAATACTCCATGCAACAGGAACCCAAAAAAAAAAGCAGGAGTAGCTATCCTCTTGGCAGATCAAGTAGATTTCAAACCAACACTGATTAAGAGAGATGAAGAAGGACATTACATCCTTGTAAAGGGAACAATCCAAGAGGAAGAGATGACAATCATAAATATCTATGCACCAAACACTAGTCCACCCAACTATATAAAACAAATACTAATGGACATGAAAAGTCATATATGCACTAATACAATTGTAGTGGGGGACCTCAACACCCCACTGTCACAAATAGATAGATCAACTAGACTAAAAATAAGTAATGAAATACTAGAACTCAATCAAACTCTTGAACAAATGAACCTAACAGATGTTTACAGAGTCTTCTACCCCACAAAATCAGAATACACATTCTTCTCAGCTGCACATGGGTCATTCTCCAAAATAGACCACATACCCACACAGAGAACATGTTTAAGTAAGTGCAAAGGAATTGAAGTTATCCCTGTATATTATCAGACTGTAGTGCGATGAAATTGGAGATCCACAGCAAAAGAAACTCAAAAAATTTCATAAACACGTGGAAATTGAACAACACACTTCTGAATAACCAATGGGTCACAGAGGATATTAAAGAAATCAGACAGCTCCTTCAATTAAATGACAATGACAATACAACATATCGGAATCTATGGGACACAATGAAAGCAGTCTTACAAGGGAAATTCACAGCAGTGAATATGCATATTAGAAAAACAGAATGAGCCAAATTAAACAACCTGATGCTGAACCTCAAGCTTCTAGAAGAAGAAGAGCAAGACAACCCCAAAGCTCATACAAGGGAGGAAATTATAAAGATCAGAGGAGAAATCAATGCAATGGAGACTAAGAGAATGATACAAAAAAATCAATGAAGCCAAGAGTTGGTTCTTCGAAAGAATCAACAAAATTGACAAACCTTTAGCCAACCTTGTCAGAAAAAGGAAAGAAAAGGACCAAATCAATGCAATTAGGAATGAAAAGGGTGAAATCACAGTGGACCCAGCAGAAATCCAGAGGATCATCAATACCTACTTCCAGAACCTATATGCCAATAAGATGGACAACACAGAAGAAATGGACAGATTCCTAGATACATATGAATTACTGAAGTTGAACGAAGAAGACCTAAAAATTCTGAACAACCCAATATCAACCAATGAAATTGAAAATGTAATTAAAAACTTATCAACTAAGAAAAGCCCAGGCCCCGATGGCTTCATGGCTGAATTCTACAAGACATTTAGAGAGGAACTACTGTCACTACTGTTCAAACTCTTCAATGAAATTGAAAGGGAAGTAATACTCCCAAATTCATTCCTGGAAGCAAGCATCACCTTGATCCCCAAGGCAGAGAAACACCCAACTGAAAAAGAGAACTACAGGCCAATCTCACTAATGAACATAGATGCAAAAATCCTTAATAAGATAATGGCAAACAGAATGCAGAAGATCATCAAGAAGATCATACACCCTGATCAAGTGGGATTCATCCCAGGGATGCAGGGATGGTTCATTATATGCAAATCAATGAATGTAATACACTATATCGATAGAGCCAAGGACAAAAATCATATGATTATCTCCATAGATGCAGAAAAAGCATTTGACAAAATCCAACAAGCATTTATGATAAAAACCCTACAAAAAATTGGAATACATGGTCTCTACCTCAAACTGATAGAAGCCATCTATGAAAAACCAACAGCCAATATCATACTAAATGGTCGAAAACTGAAGTCCTTCACACTAAAATCACGAACAAGACAAGGATGTCCACTATCACCACTCTTGTTCAAAATAATTCTGGAAACATTAGTCACAGCAATTAGATAAGAGAAAGAAATAAAAGGAATAAAGATAAGTAATGAAGAAGTCAAATTGTCATTATTTGCAGATGACATGATACTCTATATAGAAGACCCCAAGAACTCCACCAAAAGTCTTCTAGACTTAATAACCAAATTCAGTCAAGAAGCTGGTTACAAGGTCAACACACAAAAATCAATAGCTTTCCTCTACACCAATGACAAACTCACTGAGAGAGAAATAGGACAAATAATTCCTTTCACAATAGCATCCAAAAAACTGAAATACCTAGGAATCATCCTAACAAAAGAAATCAAAGACTTCTTCTCTGAAAACTATAGCACTCTGAAAAGAGAGATTGAAGATGATATCAGAAAATGGACAGGCATCCCCTGCTCCTGGGTAGGAAGGATTAATATAGTGAAAATGGCCATACTTTCAAAACTGCTATATAGATTTAATGCAATTCCAATTGAGATCCCAGCAGCATACTTCATAGACCTTGAGAAAACAATCCAAAAATTCATTTGGAGCAAGAAGAGACCCAGAATAGCAAAAGCAATTCTAGGGAACAGAGACATGGCAGGGGGTATCACAATCCCCAACTTGAAACTGTACTATAAAGCTACTGTGATGAAAACAGCATGGTACTGGCAAAGAAACAGACCTGAGGACCAATGAAACAGATTAGAAGATGCAGAAACAGTGCCAGACACACTCAGCCATCTCATCTTCAACAAAGGAGCCAAATACCCTCACTGGAGGAAAGATAGCCTCTTTAAGAAATGGTGCTGGAAAAATTGGGCTTCAGCTTGCCAAAGATTAAAACTAGACCTATATCTCTCACCATGCACTAAACTAAAATCAAAATGGATTAAAGATCTAAATATTAAAATAGAAACTCTGAACCAGTTGGAACACAGGTTAGGTAGAACCCGTGAAGACATCGGTGTAGGAAAAGATTTTACGAACAAAACCTCAGTTGCCCGTGAACTAGCACAAACAATCAACAAATAGGATCTCTTCTTATTAAAAAGCTTCTGCACAGTAAGAGAAACCACCCGCAGTATGAAGAGACAACCCACAATGTGGGAAAAAATCTTCACCTGCTCTTCCTCAGACAAAGGTCTACTATCTCAAATCTATAAAGAACTTAAAAAGATCAGACCTCCCAAATTTAAAGACCCAATCCAAAAATGGGCATCTGAAATGAACAGACATTTCTCAGACAAAGAAGAACAATTAGCAAATAAATACATGAAAAAATGCTCAACATCACTGGTCATTCGAGAGATGCAAATGAAAAAAATGCTGAGATTCCACTTCACTCCAGAAAGAATGGCTGCTATCATGAAATCAACCAATAACAAATGCTGGTGGGGCTGTGGGGAAAGAAGAACCCAGGTCCCCTGCTGGTGGGAGTGTAGACTGGTGCAACCACTGTGGAAATCAGTATGGAGATACCTCAAAGAACTAGGACTGGAAGTCCCATTTGACCCCGCTCTTCCACTGCTGTGTATCTTCCCCAAAGAATTAAAAGAATCATACCACAGTGATATATGTGCACCCATGTTCATAGCAGCACAGTTTGTAATAGCTAAAACTTGGAAACAGCCCAAATGTCCATCAACTGGAGACTGGATAAAGAAAATGTGGGTTTTTTTTATTAAATGGAGTACTACTCAGCCATAAGAAATGAGAAATTAGAGACATTTATAGCTAAGTGGATGCACATTGAGGCAATCCTCTTAAGTGAAATAAATAGGACACACATGTGTAAATACCAAATAGTTTTTCTGGTGTGAGAAATTGAAAGTGTAAATAAGGACTAAATGTATAATAGGTAATGTGAAATAGGAAGAAAAGGGGCAAAGGGGAAGGAAGTGGGAGGGCTAGGGGAAAGGATAGAAGGGAATGGGATTAATATGAGAAAATGGAAAAATAGGAACAAAATCTTTGTAAATAGGGAGGACTGGAGGGGTTGAAGGGAGGGCTGGGCAAGGGTGAAAAATAAGAACCAAGAGAGACTATGTAAAGGTGAAAATTTCCAATGATGAATGTCATTATATTGTGTACCTAAAATGTACCAATGATTAGAATGAATAATTGATAATGCAAAATAGGAAGAAAAGGTCCAAAGGGGTAGGGGTAGTGGGAGGGGCAGGGGAAAGGAAAGAAGGGAAAGGAAAAATGATGAGAAATGGAAATAAAGTCTTTGTAAATAGGGAAGGGTGGAGGGCATGAAGGGAGGGCTAGGATTGGGGAAAAAATAAGAACCAAGATGCATTATATAAAGGTACAATTCCAATGAGAAATGTAATTGTGTTGTATACCTACAATGTACCAATAAAAGAATTTAATACAAAAAAAATTCATTTTATTTTCTTTCCTTTTGTATTTTGTTTAATACCCCAAGTCTGAGAAAAACTTAAACTATTATAATTCTTCATTTCAAAATACAACTACACGATATATAATGAAAACAAAATGCTAATTTGAACTCAGCCTTTACCATTTCTAATAAGCTGAAAATGGTACTAAAGCAAGGGCTCTTAATTCAGTTACAGACTTAGCATCACTGTGCTCAGATAACTGAAATTTCCCTGACTCTGTGCATATTGAATTGTTGCATATGTCATCCATTCTCCCAAGGAATTATGGATTACCTTGCACAAAGTAGCAAACTGTTGGTTATTTCCTGCTCCAACCACAAGATGGCCATCCTTGGTTTTAAAAGCCTAAAAAACAAAAGAAAAAAAATACAAGTGTAAATGTATGTTTGTATATTGAAAAGATCATGAAGAAGTTGGCTTTAATTTCTAAGACATATACATGGAAAGCTTGTTCTAAAGAAATGTTATTAATTAATTCAATAGCAATTAATTAGTATCTTTTTTTCATACATTTGTATATTTTTTTCATTTAGGATTTTCAAAGTATTTCCTAGTTTTTCTGGTAACTTGAAAAACATACTCAAAAAATTAATAGAAATAGTACCATTTATTATAACTCATAATGTGAAATTCTGTATTCATTATAGTATGAATTAATACAAAATTTTTCAAATTTTTGTGTTTTGTTTCCAATTTTCCTTGTGAGGCAAAAAGTGTGGTTTTCTACAAAGTGTAAGAATAGAAACAAGGAAATGATGAAAGAAAGGAGGGAAGCAAAGAAAGAGGAAGGAAGAAAGGAAGGGTAGGTAAGTGAGCTATTGGAGCTACATTTCTTTTTGAAGATCCCAGATGTAAACCTCTAGACTTCACCTGCTTTGTGTACCTGAAAATCCTTCTGCCTTTTGGAGACAAGTTCACTAGATAGCAGTAGCCCTGTAAGTGCCTGAAGTCTCCACCACCCCCAGCCCTAGGCCACTTGGGATCTTTTCCACTTTCCTCTCTCCATGTATGATCACGATGCAGGTGCAAGAACCAAACTGTTCTCGGACAGCCTCATTCCTACCTCCCCAAAGTAAATCAGCTCTTTGACTTTCCTGTCTTTTTATGTGAAACTTGCTTTGTATCTTCACCTTCTTCTTTACTTGCTCCTGCCTCGAGAAAAATGACTTCTGTCTCCCATGGCAACGGTGACTCCCGCGCTAATGACCTAGGTGCTACCGCCATCCATATCCTCCAGAACTTGCTCAATCATTTTTAGTTTCTTAATTGCACTAACTCCATCCCTTCTGCTGAGGTGTACGCTCAAGCCTTCACTGAAAATATCATTAACAACAAAAAATTTTCATCAATTGTTGACATACTTTTCAAGCTGTCTCGAATTTTTCTTCCTTCCCTCTACCTCTAAGTGACATAAAACTGGCACCTACCCACACTCACTCAGGAGTACCACTTCGCAATGGCCTCTGTCTTCATGAGTTTTCTCCTATTACTGTGCTGAAGCTAAACTTGCTTTGACTCCTCTGCATTAACTGTTATTGTTAACCATCGCTCTCTCAGGATACTGAATTATCTCTAGGCTGTTTCTATTCATCTCCTATCTCTCTGACCTGTTCTCCATATGCCCCTTCTGAAGAGTTATTTTTTCCCTTGGCCACAGCATTCCTTAAGCATCTGTCTTTCATCTTTTCACTTCACTTGTTTCCTATGGTATTACTAGCCTCATGTGGCTGTTAAATTTACATTAATGAAAATTAAATTAGCCAATCACAAAAAGGCCATATATTGTGACTTTATTCATATGAAAAACCCAAAATAGATAAATCAATGGAGACAGAACAAAAACGATAGTGGCTGCACAGGACTGGGGAAGTGGAGGAGAAATGGGGTGCAGGTGCTAATGAGTACCAGGTTTCTTGTTAGGGTAATAAAAATGTTGAAAAATTGATTATGGTGATGGTTGCACAACCATATACACTAGAAAGCACTGAATTACACCTTTTAAATGATGGAATTATATGGCATGTGACTTCTATCTCAATAAAATTATTTTTAAAATTAACAATTTATATCCATAGAAACATAGGTATGTGTCAATCATTGAATAGCAACATGTGACTGGCAGCTACTGTATTGTACAGCATGTATGTGAGCATTTCCCTCACCATAGAAAGTTCTCTTGTACAGTCCTGGGAGACTGTATTTGTTTTCTCTCCTAGTATTCCTACCAGGTCTAACATGATATTTGAAAAACATTAGGCAATTAATAAATGATTGATACATGCTAAGCAATCAGTCAAATGATTACTTCCAATAACAAAATCGAGCCTAAAATAATCTCATGTAAAAACTATAACAAAGTTTTGTTCTATTTTCATTGTTGCTTGATTTGAGAGGAATGCTATTAAGAGAAGATCATGTGAACTATTTTAAGCTTTTTCCCTTGTTCACAGGGCAAAAGAAAAGTTAGTGTGATAAATAAATGCATCCAGGTTTCTTAAACTATAGAAAGGGAATCTGCAACAGAACTGTAGGTGAGCTACAAAGGATTTTGAGTTTGGTGTCTCAATGAGCCACTGACAACTATAAAGGAGAACAGAAGCTTTGTTTGCTTTTTTATGGGGATGAGAGGGGTGTGAATAAATGTGAAGTAACCACACATGTCAACAAGTATAATCCAAAGAAAAGTCTTCAACATTATGGATCAGTGACCTGTTCAACATGTTAATGTTTTGTGGATGGATCATTTCCTATTAATAAATGAATAATATCTGTTTATTCCTTCAGACTCCACCTTATCATAAAACATATCTTGACCAATATATCAATTTAAATTTTTTAATGTAGAGATAACTAATTAATGACCACAAATCAGGAAGTAAAGACGACAGCAGGTGAGCCACCAGAATAGAATCAGACTAAAGATCACCAAATAGATTTTATAAAGATTAAGATAAGATCATGAGGTTTTATAATAAATATAGCTTAAATGAGAACTTTTTAAAAAATATCTTATTGATATAGAAAATTGAGCAAATACACAAAATACTAGGGAGAAATAAAATACCCATGATATCATCACCCAGAGGAATAGCTTAGTCAGTTACTTCTTTCTACTTTCTTTGCATTTGCTTTTGCATCCTTGTTATCTTAATGTACATAAATTTCTAGTCTGCTTTTTTCATTTAACATTGTCATACATATTTAAATGTCATTATCTTAATGACCAAAAATATCTGTTTCAAAATGTTTTCACATTCTCAGTTTGTTTAAAATGAGAGGTATTTTTGTGTCATTGTATTTTGTTTCAATTAAGCCCTACATGATATGATTAACATCACAAATAAGAAATTATTTAACTTGATAGTAAAATTCTGAAAAAACAAATGCTTAGTCTAATTAAGATCCTTTAAAACACATCCGTATAAAACAATATAATATAAATGAAATAGAAAAATGATTCCCCAGGGCCGGAGATTTAGCTCAGTGGTTCTGGCGCCTGTGGTGCAAGTGCAAGGTCCCAAGTTCAATCCCCAGTACCAAAAAAAAAAATGATTCTCATGATGAATTTTAATCATAATGTATACCTAAAATGTAGCAAGAAACTTAACAGAACAAAAAAAAAAGAAAAATGATTCCCAGGTTGGCCATTTACTTAACCTGTGTGGTATTAGGCAAGTGACTTAATTTTAAAGCCTCAAATCTTACCTTTATAAAATAGGAATGAGTACTTACTTTTAGAATTATTACAATGGCTAAATTCACTAAAGTACAGTTATTCCCATTTTGGCAAATACCTATTAACATCCTTTACTATGTGCCAGATACTGGGTACAATGGGCAGACAATGAGAAGCTAAATAGCTATCCTTCACATAAGACTTGCATCCTAACAAAGTGGTAGACATTAATCAAACATTCACACAAATAATTACAAACACTAACACGTGTTAGAAAGGAAAAGTACACAATTCAAAATGAGATCTTATGGTTGAGGGCTGAGAAATCAGAAAAGATAACCTAGAAAAGTAATCTCTAAACTGAGATCTAAGATTGTAGGCATTACCTAAAAAGTTGAGGGAAATAAGTCATTGCTGACAAAAGGACTTCATGTGCAAAGGACCTGTGGCAGGAAGAAGCAATAAAACATAAGAGAATAAGCAGAATAAAAACATAACAGAGGTGGCAAAAGTAGGCAGGGAGCCAGATGAAGTCAAAGGCTGTATGAAATATGTTATCTATTATAAAACTAATGGGAAGTCAGTAAAAGAACATGAATGATCATATTTGCATTTTTTTAAAAAAACTCTCTGGTTGTATTGTAACAACTGATTGGAGGATAAGATTAGAAATGAGAAGATCAAGAGCCTGTTGTGATCATCATGGAAAAGGATGATGTCGTCTTAGAAGCAGGGTCTTGATGACAGAGATGGAAGGAAATAGGTTCAATAAATATTTAAGTGGCAAAATCTACTGGAATTTGTAATGGATTGAATATGATGGTGAAGAGTTGAAGGCTATGAGAGGTAAGTGCCATAAATGATACATAGATCTCTTTGAGATATTCCAGTGGAAATTTCACATGAGTAGTGCTTGGGGGCCAAATGAAAGTCTGAACTGCAGATAAAAACTTGACAACCATTTGCTGAACAGACTGAAGAATACCTACAAAGTGGGTCTTTGTTTACTTTAGCAAGAGCTGTTGTAGCGCCATGACAACAGAATGTAGTTTGGGGGATAAAGGACTAATCATTAAGGAAATAGAGCATGTGCAAAGATCTGACTGAGAAGTCTGGTTGTAAAGAGAAGAAATAAGAAAGGACTGAGCATAGCACAGCATGGATGTGGAGGCAGGTCTTATGTGGGTTGGGCATTGGGAAGTTGAGGAAGTGGATGCTTCTACTTTTTTATGAAGTAACAGGTAAAGGGAGGTAGGTAGAGAAAATCCTAGAAGACTAAAAGGAGTCTAACACATTGCTAAAGACAGTGGAAGAGCAGACTGACTACAGAACTCATCAGAATGCTGATGCATTAAGAGATCAGTTGTCTACTTCAAAAACAAGAGCACCAACTCCAAGCCTTCCTGGAGCTAGTTTTTTAATAATATTTTCTTCCACAAAAGGTAACCATTGCTAAAGGGTTTTATCACCCACTGGAAAAAGGCATTCCACGGAGTTTAACTCACTGCTATGAGAATGTTTTCTGGAATCTCAAGCAGTTGACTTCTGGCTCTGTGCTAGTACATTGTGACAAATATAGAGCATTATTTCCTACCACTAATAGTTCAGGTCACCTTATGGTGCTGGAGCAGGGCTGGGCCAGATGGCAATGAGGGACAGGCTGCTTACAAATCAAGAATAGTCTCAGCGATGGCATGGAACAATGCAGGAAATGGTAAATGAGCCCAGAAGTCTCCAATTTCACCTACTACCTATTTGGCTTTACCCACACATTCTTTCACATGGAATAAACCACTTGGAGGATTCATTGCTGAATTTAAGCCCTTATCTTGAATTGCATATTTCTAGAGTAGCCCTGAAAGCAATATTACATACTGATTTTTTACCCAAGACTTAGGGTAGGATTTGCAAATTCCCTTTTTTGTGTGTGCCATTTGGGGAATTGAACTCAGGGCTTCAAGGAAGCTAAGCACATGCCGTACCACTGAGCTATACCCCCAAATTCTATAGGAAATTTGAATATTCACATATTTTTTAGATTCTTCAAGCCAATTAAATTTTACTTCATAACAAACAAATCTAGAATTTTTAATCTGTCAGCTTCTTACACGGATATAGAGGTAATGGCAAGGAGGGAAACATGAAACAGTATTAAATTTTTTATATTATTCACAGGTTGTCGATGAATATATTTCCTTGTGAAGAAAGTCTGCTATTATTCAAGAAGGCAATCATCATGTATTTGGACAGGATGTCAAATGGCACATGGAGTTTTCCTTCCTGAGAAGTATGGGCTAGAAACTGGTGATGATGATCCTGAAATTACCGGATAATAATGAGTCATAAGGCAGATTGTTTGGAATAGCCTATCAAAAACATTACCCTGTAATGGGAAGTAACCAAAATATACTGGACAGGAGTCCATATTGATTTTTTAGTAACATTCCAAAGTTAAAAAAAATTGCTTGATTATATAAAGCTTTCTTTAAGTAATCTCTTCTGAATTTCAAACATGTTACAGCACAGTTCTATGCCAGTATGTATCACATCTGAAAATATCATTTCTGATCTTGAACATACATTTACTTCAGGCTACCAAAAAACAAATAGATCTGAACTTTAGTTGAGCTCTACTATATTTCACTACATTCAAGCAAAGAATCAGCTAGAAAACTACTTTAGCTATAGTCAGAGTAAGAACATGCTTAAGAAATTTAAAGAACGTGTTGCCAGTAAGGTTTTCCAAGCATAACTAGAATATCCACAGTAAGAGAGAGATTAGAGAAGGCCCTGTTTAGACCTGCATATAGGGCCTGGTGAGGCACAGGGGTACAGGCCCAGTTAACAGCAGAACTTCAGCCCAGAGTGTGGGAAATTTGAATAATCATGGTTCAAAAAAGCAGTCAGCAAGATAAAGTATGAGAGTCTGGGGAGCCCATGGGTGAGAAAATTGATAGAATAATTTTTAAATTTTGTGTTAGTATATACATAATAAATACATTCATTGTCAGGAATTGGTATATATGCACAATGCATCTTAATCTTTTTTACTTCCCCTTCCCCTCCCCTTCCTCCTGTCTCCCCCTACCCCAGAGGCCCTTCCCATAGAATAATTCTTAAAAGTCCTAGAGTAGACAGTTGGCCCATGAAATGTATAGCCAATGGCTGCAGGCTCAGAAAGTTGGTTCCAAATTCTCACATAACTAATTATGATAGCAAAGTAAAGTCTGGAAGGACAGGAATCAGGCAGTCAATGCAATAAGAAACTCAGAGAATACAGGCAAAAGAAGAAGCCTGAGCCTTTTAAAAAAGGCATATGAAGCAAAATTGAGTGATGAGTATAGGCATCTGGATACCAGATCAAAGCAACTTAGCATCCAATATGTTAACCAACTGTATATATACAGTACCAGGACCTATGACAATATCTGGTATGTAGTAAGAGGTCAGCAGTTTTGTTAAATCAATGTCAATGTGTGAATGCAACCTAAGCAATTCAAGAAATATTAGATACTATATAAAGGACTTGATGGCAAAACTAGGGAGAACAAAATCAGGAAAAGAGGAAGTATAAGAAACTCAAGGACAAGGACCAACTGAGAATGGCAAACACACTAAGAACTACTTGCTATGATAAACTTCCTTCCCCACAAATGTTTATCCAGGCTGAAGAGTGAGATAAGTTAAGTAGAGATGGTGAATACCATTCCCTTAGGACTTCCACGTATCCTGTAGTTGAACAAGATGGCTTCACTCTCTTTTATTAAGTAGTTATTTTTTTTACCAAGACTAAAATGTAGCCTTGAAGCATACAGCACCAGGATCAATGCTGTTTCTAGAAACACCTACTACCAATTAGGGAATGGAGACCATTTACATTCAGAGAGGTACTGACTTAATTCCTGTCATAGCATTATTTTCCTGTTGCTCATTTCCTCATTTTTTTTTTCTTCTTTTGCTTAGCTGCTAATCCCGTGAGGTATACTCATTCTTTTGACTTACTGGCATTGTTGGCTTCATTGTCTCTTTCTAAGATATCTTTCAGAATTGTTTGTAATGCTGGTTTGGTGGTCATGAGTTCCTTGAGGTGCTCTTTGTATGGGAAATACCTTATTTCTCCATCAATTTTAAAGTTTTGCAGGATGCATAAGTCGAGATTGAACTTTGTTATCGTTTAGGACTTGAAATACTTCACTCCAAGCCCTCCTGACCTTTAAGCTTTGTGTAGAGAAGTCTGTGATGATTCTGATGGGTTTATCTCGATATGTGATTTGTTGCCTTTCTCGAATAGCTTTTAAGATTTTGTCCCTGTGATAGATTTCTGGAACTTTTAGTATAATGTGGCATGGAGAGGTTCTCTTTTGATCATGGCTATTTGGTGTTTTATATGCTCCACTTATCTGTATGTTTATTTCTTTCCCTATGTTTGGGAAGTTTTTTTCCATTATTTCTGTGAATGGGTTTTTTATGCCATTTGTGTTGTTTTCTGATTTTTCACTTATACTAGTTATTCTTAGATTAGTCTTCTTTGTATCATCTAGCAGCTGTTGGATCCATTTTTCTCCTGTTGTTTTTATGGTGTTTCTGAGTAGTTGATCTTTGAAGGCATCATTATCTTCTAGTTCTAAAATTCTGTCCTCACATTGGTCTGTACTGCTGCCCATACTTTCAATATGATTTTTAATCTCCTGGATTTCTGATTGAAACCTTTTCATTGACTCCAATTATTTGGTATACTGGTCATTTATGTTTTTTGGGTTTTGCTGTAGAAGTTTCCTTTTAATTTGAGATGGTGACAGGAATGAGTTTAGAGTGGGGGACTCAGGGTGAGGAGAACGTCATCATTCAGAATGGAGGGACACCCCTGTCCAATGCCATGACCCAAATGCACACAGGATAGGAACCAGGGAAGGTTCTGGTAGGGTCCAACCCAGGGGCTACAGGACCCACTGTCACGATGCCCTCCCTTCATAGGAAGGGGCCTCTGCTCTCTGCCTCAGAGTCCTGCAGGGAAGGGTGCAAGGATACTGCAGCTGGGGGAGGCTGTGGAGGCCCCAGAGAGCCTGGGCCCTGCTTTTCTTACTGTCAGGATGGGGAGAGGATCACCAGCAGAACTTCTGGGGTTGCTTTTTTAGAGATATTGGAGAGTCTGAGTCATTACCCTAAAATGTGATTGGGAGAAATTTGGTATCTCAGGACCAGAGATTTGGGTAGGTAAGTTTTATTCCCTTAATACTCAAACATAAACACACACACACACACACACACACACACACACACAACTACATATGTGTTCAGATGGTGGCTTACACATGCAGAGGCTCTGGTGATATGGAGACTGGCAGGAAGGATGGGGAGCAAAGATGGCCTTGCTTAGACTTGTGCTTGAGGTGGGGAGGTGGGAGGGCTACTTCTGCCATGTCTATCCCTCCCTACTGAGGTTTGAACCACTTTAGGTACTCGAGGATGTCAGACTTCACCGTACTGACTGGAGCCTTGTGGAATCAGCGCTTGGCAGGGTCCAGCCCCTCAGGAACTTCTCAGAGTTCCAGCAGATGTCATAGACCTTCATGGGCTCCCAGAAGAGCAGCTCTGGTGACCCCAAAAGTTCAGACGTTGGAGGGTAGGAGTTCTTCAGAAAGGTGAAGACCTTCTGTTCATTTTCTCCATTCACATCCCCTTTTTCAAAGAGCTGGAAATTGGGGACAAAGCCACCACCTGGATGCACATATTTAAGCCCAGAGAGGACCTCTGAGTTCTTCCCTGGTTCCTGTCTTCCACACTGGTTACAGGGAAACTCCAATACAACAATCCCCAAACTGCACAGCTTGTCCTGCAGTGCATTCAGTTCAGCATACTGGGTGGTCAGGCCGCAGTAGGTGGCCATGTTGATGAAGAGGATGTGCTTGCCAGAGTACTGCATGAGCTGGATGTACTCCTCGCCCATGTGGATCAGGGCTCCATACTTGTAAATGTTGCCTGGTACAGCTTTGTTGCAACTGGTCTTCATCTTCTGTGCATTTGGGGTGTCTTGCTTGAGGCCCAGCAGGAACAGCAGGATGAGGCCAAGCCCTGCATCGGAGAGCAGAGTGCACATGGCTGGACTAGGTGTGGTCATTTATGTTTTGTATCATTTTGTTTAGCTCATCTAGCCTTTCGAGCTCCTGCATCTTTTTGGTTGTTACTTCCACCTTCTCTAATCCCACTGAGTATTTCCTTCAGCGGTTTTCTAACCTCTTCTACTATGTTTTTGAGTAATTCAGGTGTGTGACTTATATTATTCTTCCCCTTGGTACCCCCTGGATTGGCTTTGGGGGAGTTGGGGGTTTGGGGAAGCTTTGGGTATGATCTTTCATTTTCTCCAGTGTTAGTTTCACAAATTAACTGATATATCCTACATTTTATATAATATTATCCCTTCAAAAGGATAAATGTGTGCAATTTTATACATGTCTTGAAGTAAAGGCTTTGGATAAATGCCAAAAGAAAAATGCTGTAACTTATTTTACCTTAAGCCATCCAACTAGCTCGATTTTAAAAATAGCATAGCTAATTATTCAGGGTGTTTTCTTTACATGACTATGAAATCTTGTTAATCAGATGTTTTGAGAATGTCATTTGTAAGTACCAAATACTTTTGTTCTTCAGAAACTTTCTCCACATACTAATAAGTTAAAATTTAAGTGTTTAGTTATTTAACTATATAAAGTAAATTATTTTGCTTCTCAGATAGTAGTTCCTCTCTACTTCAATTTCCTCACCATTCACCAAAACTACTTTCAAACAACAATTTAATCAATATTTTTTTCTTGAAGTCTTCACTTTTTTTTCATCTCCTGTCCATCAATCAATATTCTCCTTTTTCTTTTTTGAGAAGAAACTCCACAATCTTCCTTCCTTCTAGTTCCAATTTTTCTTTCCTTCTCTATGGGCTTCCATGAGTTTCTCTTCTCAGTCCAGTCCCTTTTCTTCTCTTTATCCTTAGGCTCCATGGCCTCACTCACCATTCCCTGAGATGTAACCATGACTTTTTTTTCCCCAATGCTAGAAACTGAACCCAGGGCCTTCACTTTTTTGTTTGTTTGTTTGTTTGTTTGTTTTGAGGCAGGGTCTCACTAAGTCACTAAGTTGTCTAGGTTGGGCTTGAACTTATGATCCTTCTGCCTTATTCTCCGAGAGTGCTGCAATTTCAAGAATATATCTATTAACTTTGTAACACTGATCCATTTCCACCTTGCACTCTCCACTCCTCAAGTCAGTAATCAAAAGAAAATTCATTATCCACCACTGAAACCAGGACTGGAACAAGGTAAGAAATTATACCTCATGAACTCTCATAAAACAGGGGCACATAAAGAGCTATTTTAAAGAGTGAAAGTACAAATAAGGAAAAATCACTCATGATAAAATCTGGGGTAGGTGGGCACCCATCCCTGCATAATCCTAATCATGGTCTCTCTTCAAAAAGGTTGACATTTATCTGGATACCACAAGCCAAAAACAGCACAACAACAAATGGGTCATGCTTCTTACTGTGTTTGGAGTGTTTTGCAAAAAGCTAATACAAACCTGCTTGGAAAAACAAGCCCTCAACCTAAATTGAGCAGTATTTTCATTAATAACTCAAGTTGTCTTATGAGCTCATGATTCAAAATTACAAAATAATTAAATAAATTTGGTGTCATGAACAACAGTCAGAAGAAAAAAGTAAAGGCCAGAAATAGAACCATGAAATTTTCACATAATAGTATTTGCAAATACAGAATATAAAATAACTGGATGAAGTATTTTTAAACTGAAAAATAGTCAAACATATGAAAAGATGTTGGTCTCAGAAAAGAACTAAGTACATTTTTAAAGAACCAGATAAATTTTTTAAATAGAAGTATAATTAATTTTAAAAACTCCATGGGAAGTTTCCAGATTATACTTGACAGCTGAAAAAAGAGTTATTCCTGAAGTAGAACTTTATAAACTTAATTAGAATTTAGCCAAGATAAGATACCAAAAAATTTTTAAAGAAAGATTCGGAGGATAAAATTTAAATATCCAATTGAACTTAGAGATAGAGAAAAACAGGGAGATGTAATATATAAAATAACTGATGGCTGATAAATATACAAAATTGATTAATTCTGCAAACTATCCAAGTGGGATAAATAAAAAGTACAACTAGATAAACTATGATAAAGCTAAAAGATACCAAAGAAAAAAATTTTAACATTAAGATCACCCAAAAAGTAAGGACAGAATACTTGTTGCAAATGTCAATTAAATTGGTAACAGATACCTCAGGAGAAATTAGAGCAGTCAGATGAGAATGTTGAGATAAAATAACTGTTAACAGACGATTTTATACCTAACTAAAATATTCTTAAGTACAATCATGAAGTAAAATCATTTACTAACAAAATATGACTGAGATTATCACCACCAGTCTTTGCCAAAGCAATTCCTAAACCACATACTTCAAAAATTTCAAATCAGAGGGAGATCAAGAGATGCAGGGAGAAGAGAGAAAATAAAAAGAATTAAGACATATTATGTACATGTATCAACTCCCATAAATCATTATATACTACAAACATGTAATACAAAATATTTTTAATTTAAAGAAAATCTAATCTGAATCTAGAAGGATTCAGATGGAAAAGGGTATGGTGAGGAAGTAAATAAACAAATGAGTGAATCTAAGAAAACATAGATGCATGAAATTATTATAATGACTATGGCATAAACAGAGGTGAACTGCTAAGATCTCATTTCAAGAGACAATCTGAGCCAGCTTTGGTAGCACACACCTGTAATCCTATCAGTTGGAAGGCTGAGGAAGGAGGATTGCCATGAGTTTGAGGCCAGCCTGGGATACACAGTGAGTTCAAAGCCAGACTGAACTACAAAGTGGCACACTGTCTCAAAAAACAAAAACAAAAAACCAAAAAAGAGAGAGAGAGAGAATCTGATGCAGGGTGATTTCATCAAGACAGTGAGTAGGAACCCCCATAGTCTCCTAACCTCCAATAGATTCACTGATTTAATAACAATAAATAGACCAGTTCTCTGCATGAGAAATCCATGAAATATTTAAGAGAATCCCATACTGCATATAAGAACAAAACCTGTCACATTGAAGCCTGTAAGGAAATCTGTGGCACTGATTCACCTTAGTCTCTCCCACACCGCAGCACAATTGGAAAATATTTCCCAGTGACCAACTTCTTCAGAAGGCAAAAAGAAGACAAGCATATATTCAACTGTTCTAGCTTTTTAGAAAGCTGTCTGGGGGACTGATTTCTGTCTTGCCTAAACCTGAGTACTGTCAGGAATGGGTACCAACTTTAGGGTTACTAAGAACAAAGATGATAGTTTGAGCCATACTCCCTCCCTGGCTCAGTGCCGAAAAGAGGGAGGAAGCCTTCAATTTTCAGCTTCTACAGGGGGAGGGAGAGTTAGAGCATGCATCCAATGTGCCTTCTATTCAAAGGACTGCCTAAAACGCTGGTTAAGTTCTCTAAGTTCAACTTAGAGAACTGAAAGAATCTGGCATAGTGTAGAAACCTGGGGTACAATGAGAACTAAAGAGCTGGACAGCTTTCACAGCTCCAGAGAACCTTAGTACCTCAGGCAAATACCAAATACCAGACAAAGTAAGAGGTTATGAAGCCCTTAAAAGAGAAACAAGCATTTCCAGACATAGTGGTGCATGCCTGTGATTCCAGTACTTGGGAGGCTGAGGCAGGAAAATTCCCATGAGTTTGAGGCCATCCTAGGCTACAATAGTGAGATCAAGGCTAGCCTGAACTGCAGTGAGACTCTTTCTCAAAAAAAAAAAAAAAAAAAAAAAAAAAACCAGAAAGAAAAAGACAGAAACAAGCACATCTCTGTAACTGAAAATTCACATACAAAAGTCTGAAAATATGAAATTACAAAAGAAGTTTAAAGAACCACATAACCACTAGCTAGTGAGGCCTAATTAAAAATAGTTCATAAAGACTAGGAAAAATAGCTATTATTTCAAATGTACAGATCTCAACAGGAAGTTATAAGACAAAGAAACAGGAAAATAGGGCTAAAAGTACCAAAATAAATTTCAAAAACCAAACTTAAATAGTTTATTAATTACCTCACAAATCAAAGTACTCATCATAAAGATACTTAATAACCTCAGGAAAATGTTGCATACATAAATTAAAATCTCAGTAAAGAAAACATAAAAAGGACAAAACAGAAATTTTGGAAACAAAGAATACAACTGAATTGAAAAATGCACTACAGGATTCATTACCAGATTCAATCAAGCAAAAGAAAGAACCAGCAAGCTCAAACATAGGTCATTGGAAATTATGCAAAGGAGAGAGAGAGAGAGAGAGGTAAAAAGCCTGATAACTTATAGAATTGAAGTGGACCAATATATGCATCATAGAAATTCAGAAATAAAAACATGGAAAGGGTAGACTGCTTAAAATAATAGCCAAAATACTTCCCAAACCCAGAAAAAGAAATGGACATCCATATTCATGAAGTACAAAAAATACTAACTATAATAAATAAAAAGAACTCCACACTGAGCTATATTATAATACAATTGTCAAAATTTGAAGATAGAGAAAATTTTTGAAAGCAACAAGTTAACCAGTGACATTATCTACAAGGAAGCTCTCATAAGACTGTCAGTGAGTTTTTCAGCAGTAATATTGCTGATCAGAAGGAATGGAAAAATATATATTATAATATATAATTTTATATATAATCCAATACAAATATATTATTAGATGTGTGTGATATATAATGAACACATTTTTCTTGGGGAACTGACATGAGTACTTATCACATATTAATTCTTTTGCTTCCCCTTCCCCTCTCCTCCCACCTCCATCCTTCCATCTCTAGATCCCCTTGCCATTTGCAAAAGATCTCTTTCACTATACTTTCTTATCTACCTTTTATCTTACACTTGAGATTATTTATACTGTGTGTTTCTCATATAAGAGAAACCATGCAATATTTAAGATTGTGTGTCTGGTTTATTGCTCTTAACATTGTGGTCTCAAAGTACATCCATTCTTTTCCAAATGACTCAATTTTATCCTTCTTTGTAGCTGAGTAGTACCATATACTGAAACTGCTGAAAGAAAGAAATGCCACCACAGAAAATGCTATCCAGCAAAAATGTCCTTTAAAAATAAAAGGTATAGAAAGGTACTTTCTCAATATAATAAATTCCATTTATGATAAACCTTAGCTAACATTATAATCAGTGGGAAATAACTGAAAATTTTTCCAGTAAGATCCCACGCAAGGCAAGGATGTCCACTCTTAATGCTTCTTTTCAACATATTACTACTGAAAGTACTTACAAAAGCAATTTGACATTAAAAGGCATCTAAACTGGAAAGAAAATAAAATTATTCAAAAATAACATTGTCCAGAGATCTCACACACACACACACACGCACACACACACACACACACACACACACACACAAATCTGTTGGAACTAATGAATAATCTCTGTAAAGGATACAAAAACAAGATACAAAACCCAGTAACATTTTTATGCACAAATAATGAGCTACCTAACAAAGAAATCAAGAAAACAATTCCACTTAAAATACCATCAAAAATCCAGAACAAACATCTGTGGATGACGCAGTGGGGTCCTCAGTCACAGAGAACCCGCTGATCCACCCAAGCCCCAACAGTGATCCACTGGAACCCCTCCCCTCCCTCCCCCGCTCCTCTGGCCTCTTGGCTGTACAGCCACCTGGTTCCACACTACAAAGACACAGAGGACACCGGACCACCAGACCACTGTACTGGGTAAGTTGGAGTGATCATCACCTCCCATTGGAACTGGGACTATCTTCAGGGAAAGGGCAGCTGGAACCTGCAGTACAACCCTGCAGAATTCAAACCTACAGGAGGACAGGGAGCTCAACTTAGGACTTGCAGCCAGAAATATGCCTGAATCTCATGGGTCTGCAACTGGCTTGCTGAGACTCATTGACTTATATCTACACACTGCTACATACATAGTCTATTGTGACAGCAGAGTCATACCCTGAAGGAGAGCCTTCATTTTTATTTTTAAATTCCAAAATTAGTATTATTGGTTTGTTTGGGGTTTTTGCCACTTATATTTAATTTTTTTCCTACTCTTTGCAAATTTTTGTTTTTCTGTCCATTTTTTTCCTTCTTTCTTTTACTGTTCCTTTCTCTCTCTCTCTTACACTCACTCTCTTGCTGTCCCACATTGTTCATCTCCCATTTTGTTCCTGTTCTGGCCCTCATTCAGACTTCTTTATTTTTCTATTATTCTCTTTTTCCTTCTCTTGCCTGTGTGCTCTGGCCTCACTGCTAACCTTCCCCTATTCTTCTACCTATCTATCCCTCCCTCCCCAACTCCATCTAACTCCTCATCCCGAAGGGGAAAGTTGTTATATTGAAGAGTTTATTCACTATAAACATATGTTGGGTTGGTCCTCAATTTTGATTTAATTCACACAGTTAAAGGTGATAGATTAATAACTACCACAAAATGTCTTTTTCTAAGATGTACTTGATGCTGTGGTGTTGCTGATTGTATCACTTGGGCTAAGGTGTTGTTATTGATCTAGTAAGTGATCCTTCCTTGCATAATGAAAATGAGATCGCCTCAGAGACTCAAAACTTAAAGACCAGCTATATATGGAAGACACCTCTGAGAAGCAATCATTCCAAAAGGGTTTTAATTACAAGCAACAAAGATACTTTACAATGAGCAATTCTGAAGTATCAACCAAGGAGTTAAACCAAGGACAGTACCAAAAAAAAAAAAATGAGAAAACATTTAAGCAAGGCACAAACTCAGATTTCCACTGCACCAAGGGTAAACCCTGAGGGAAATAAGGTGGAAAAGTCTAATAATCAACCACCTGGACACCCTGAACTGATAGTACAGGAAGTAACCAAACAGATGAATGAGGCTCTAGAAAAATTCAAAGCAGAAATAATCTCCCAGATATCTAAAGAGATTGTGAGCAGAGTGAAAGACATGATTAGAGGCTCTAGAACAAAAACAAATAAAAAAATTGATGAGCTCGGAAACATGCAGGAAGCCATAAATACCCAGCATAAGAAAGAAATGGAAACCATGATCACCCAATATAAGAAAGAAATGGAATTCATGAAACAGATTCAAACATATATTCAGGAGATTAAAAACTCCATTGAAAGTATCCATAGCAGATTAAGGGAATCTGAAGATAGAATATCAGACACAGAAGACAGGATCATGGTTAAAAACCATGAAAACAGAGATTTCTTAAAAATAGTAAGGGACCATGAGAAATCAATCCAACAGCTGCTAGATGATGTAAAGAAGAATAACATAAGACTGATAGGAGTCCATGAAAAAACAGGAGAAAGTACAATTGACATTAAAATACTCTTCACAGGAGTAATGGGGGAAAACTTCCCAGACAGAGGTAGAGAATTGGACATACAGATAAGTGACGCATATAGAACTCCAAATAGCCATGATCAAAAAAATCTACATCTAGACATATAATAGTCAAGATCCCAGAAACCCAACAGAAGAACAAAATCCTACAAGCAGTTAGAAAAAGAGAAACAAATCACCTACAAAGGAAAGCCCATCAGAATCACGGCAGACTTCTCAACACAAACCCTCAAGTAAAGGAAAGCCTGGAGTGAAGTATTTCAAGCTCAAAAAGAAAATAACTTCCAACCTAGACTGTTGTATCCTGCAAAATTATCTTTCAAAATTGATGGGGAAATTAGATGCTAGAGTAAGAGATGACAATCCTAAATATATATGCACCCAATACGAATGCCCCCAGCTATACAAAACAAATATTAATGGATATGAAAAACCAAGTAAGTACTAACACAAATATAGTGGGAGACCTCAATACCCCCCTATCACAAAGAGATAGATCATCTAGACAAAAAGTTGACAAGGAAATTCTAGAACTGAACCAAGTTATTGAACAAATGGGCTTACTAGATGTTTACAGAATGTTCCACCCCACAAAATCAGAGTACACATTTTTTTTCGGCTGTACATGGGTCATTCTCCAGAATAGACCACATGCTAGCTCATAAGACCTGTCTAAGTCAATGTAAAAGAATTGAAGTTAGCCCCTGTATATTATCAGACCATAGTGCAATAAAATTGGAGATCAATAACATAAGAAACTGCAAAACCCCAACAAACACATGGAAACTGAATAACACCCTCCTGAACAACCAATGGGTCACAGAAGAAATTAAAAAAGAAATTAAAAAGTTTCTACAAGTAAATGATTGTGCCAGTACAACATATAGGAATCTATGGGACACAATGAAAGCAGTTCTACATGGGAAATTCATAACAGTAAGTGCCCATATTAGGAAAACAGAGAAAACTCAGATGGATAACCTAGTGCAGAACCTCAAGCTGCTAGAAAAAGAAGAGCATAACAAATCTAAAGATCGTACAAGAGAGGAAATTATAAAGATCAGGGCAGAAATCAATGCAATGAAGCCTAAGAGAACAATACAAAAATCAATGAATCAAAGGGTTGGTTTTTTGAAAGAATAAATAAAATCGATAAACCTTTAGCCAACCTTATCACAAAAAGGAAAGAAAAGGTGCAAATACATGCAATTAAGAATGAAAAAGGTGAAGTCATAAGAGATCCAACAGAAATCCAGAGGATCATCAATACCTACTTCAAGAACCTGTACTCTAATAAAATGGAAAACACAGAAGAAATGGGCAGATTCCTACATACATATGAATTGCCAAAGTTAAATGAAAAAGATACAGAAATTCTAAACACCCCAATTACAATGAGTGAAATTGAAAATGTAATAAAATATTTTCCAACAAAGAAAAGCCCAGGTCCTGATGGCTTCACTGCTGAATTCTACAAGACATTTTAAAAAGAACTATTGCCATTACTCTTCAAACTCATCAAGGAAATTGAAAGGGAAGCAATACTTCCAAATTCATTCCTGGAAGCAAGTGTTACTTTGATTCCAAAACCAGGGAAAGACCCAATCCAAAAAGAGAACTACAGGCCAATCTCCCTAATGAACATAGATGCAAAAATCCTCAACAAGATACTGGCAAACAGAATACAGAGGGTCATCAAGAAGATCATACACCCTGACCAAGTCGGATTTGTCCCAGGGATGCAAGGATGGTTCAACATTCATAAATCAATAAATGTAATATATTATATTAAGAGAGTCAAGGACAAAAACTACATGATCATTTTAATAGATGCAGAAAAGGCATTCAACAAAATCCAACACCCATTCATGATAAAAAAAAAATGCTACAGAAAATTGGAATAGAAGGTCTTTATATCAACCTGATTAAGGCTATCTATGAAAAACCAACAGCCAACATCATACTACATGGTCAAAAACTGAAAACTTTCACGCTGAAATCAGGAACAAGACAAGGATGCCCACTATCACCACTCCTATTCAATGTAGTTCTGGAAACATTAGCCTCAGCATTAGAAAAGGGAAAGAAAAAAAGGAATAAAGTTAGGAAGGGAAGAACTTAAACCGTCATTATTTGCTGATGATATGATACTTTACATAGAAGACACAAAAAACTCTGCCAAAAGACTTCTAGACTGAATTGAGAGACTCAGTAGAGTGGCTGGATGCAAGGTCAACACTCAAAAAACAATAGCCTTCTTGTACACAAATAACGGACTCACTGAGAGAGAAATTAGGGAAACAATTCCTTTTCCAATAACATCCCAAAAAATGAAATGTCTAGGAATCAATCTAACAAAGGAAGCAAAAGACCTCTACATTGAAAACTATAGCACTCTGAAAAAAGAGACTGAAAAGGATACAAGAAAACGGAAAGACATCCCTTGCTCCTGGGTTGGAAGAACCAATATAGTGAAAATGGCCACACTTCCAAAACTACTATATAGATTCAATGCAATGCCGATTGAAATTCCAACAATGTACTTCACAGAACTAGAGAAAACAATCCAAAAATTCATTTGGAACAACAAGAGACCTAGAATAGCAAAAGCAATTCTAAGCAACAGAGACATGGCTGGGGGTATCACAATCCCCAACTTGAAATGATACTACAAAGCAACTGTGATAAAAACAGCATTGTACTGGCAAAAGAACAGACCTGAGGATCAGTGGAATATATTAGAAGATGCAGAAGCAACTCCAGACATACTCAGCCACCTCATCTTTGACAAAGAAGCCAACCACCATCACTGGAGGAAAGATAGCCAATTTAATAAATGGTGTTGGACAAACTGGATTTCAACCTGCCAAAGATTAAAACTAGACCCCCACACCTATCATCTAAACTAAGATTGAAGTAGATTAAAGATCTAAATTTTTTTTTGCTGAAATTCTTTTATTGGTACATTTTAGGTATACAATATGTTTATATTTATCATTGAGTGCTTGAACCTGTACAAGATGTATCTTGGTTGTTATTTTTTCCCCATTATCTGTGCACCCTTCACCTCCACCCTTCCCTATTTACATAGACTTCGTTTCCATTTTTTTTTCTTTTCTCATAATTTTTCCTTTCCATTTCTTCCTTTCCTCATCTCCTCCCACCACCCCTACCCCTTTGGACCTGTTCCTATTTTAAAGTGTCAATTATTAGTTATTAATCCTTTTAATCCTTATTTGTACTTTCAGTTTCCCACATTAGAGAAACTATTCAGTATTTGCACATGTGTCCTATTTATTTCACTTAAGAGGATGGCATCGATATGCATCCATTTAGCTATAAATGACTCTAGTTTCTCATTATTTATGGCTGAGTAGTACTGCATTTTATTAAAAACACCACATCTTCATATCCAGTTTCCAGTTGATGGGCACTTAGGCTGTTTCCAAGTTTTAGCTATCACGATATGGGCTGCTATGAACAAGGGTGCACATATATCACTATGGTATGATTCTTCTAATTCTTTGGGGAAGATACCCAGCAGGGAAATGGCTAAGTAAAATGGGACTTCCAGTCCTAGTTCTTTGAAGTAGCTCCATACTGATTTCCAGTGGTTGCACCAGTCTACACTCCCACCAGCAGTGCAGTAGGGTTCCTCTTTTCCCACAGCCCTCCCAGCATTTGTTATTGGTTGATTTCATGATGTCAGCCATTCTTTCTGGGGTGAGATCAAATCTCAGCAGTTTTCATTTGCATCACTCGAAAGACCAGTGTTCTTGAACATTTTTTCTTATGTTTATTTGCTATTTCTACTTCTTTGTCTGAGAAATGTCTGTTCCTTTCAGATGCTCATTTTTGAATTGGATCTTTAAATTAGAGAGGTCTGATTTTTTTAAGTTCTTTATATATTCTAGATAGTAGTCCTTTGTCTGAGGTACAGCTGCTAAAAAATCTTTTCCCACATTCTAGGTTGTCTCTTCACACTGTTGGTGGTTTCTCTTGCTGTACAGAAGCTTTTTAGTAAGAAGAGATCCCACTTGTTGATTGTTTGTGCTAGTCCACGGGCAACTGAGGGTTTGTTCATAAAATCTTTTGCTACACTAATATCTTCAAGAGTTCCACTTCACCTCTATTGCAGCCAGTTCAGCATTTCTGTTTTAATGTTTAGATCTTTAATCCATTTCGATTTTAGTTTAGTGCATGGTGAGAGATATAGGTCTAGTTTTAATTTTTAAATTTAATCTTTAGCAAGTAGAAATTCAATCTTTCCAACACTATTTATTAAAGAGGCTATCTTTCCTCTAGTGAGGCTGTTTGGGTCCTCTGTCCAAGGCGAGGTGGCTGAGTGTGTCTGGAGTTGTTTCTGCATCTTCTAATGTGTTCCACTAGTCCTCAGGTCTATATATTTGCAGGACCATGTTTTATTTATCACAGTACCTTTGTAGTATAGTTTCAAGTTGGGGATTGTAATACCCACTATCTTGCCTAGTATTGCTTTTGTTATTCTAGATCTCTTCTTGTTTCAAATGAATTTTTGGATTGTTTTCTCCAGATCTGTGAAATGTGCTTCTGGGAATTCAACTATATAGCACTTTTAGAAGTATGGCCATTTTCACTGTGTTGATCCTTTCTACTCAGGAGCAAGGGATGTCTTTCCATTTCCTGATATCATCTTCAATCTTTTCAGAGTGCTACAGTTTTCAAAGTAGAGGTCTTTAATTTCTTTTGTTAGGTTGATTCCTAGGTATTTCAGTTTCTTGGATGCTATTGTGAAAGGAATTGATTGCCCATTTCTCTCTCAGTTAGTCTGTTTTTTGTGTAAAGAAAAGCATTGATTTTTGTGTGTTGATCTTGTACCCACCTACTTTACTGAATTTGGTTATTAAGTCTAGAAGAATTTTGGTGGCATTCTTAGGGTCTTCTATATAGAGAGTATGACACCAGCAAAAAAATGACAGTTTGACTTCTTTTTCTCCTATCTTCATTCCTTTTCTTTCTCTTGTCTAATTGCTGTGGCTAATGTTTCCAAAACTAAGTTGAACAGGAGTGATATTAGTGGACATCCTTGACTTGTTCTTGATTTTAGCATGAAGGATTTCACCTTTTGACCATTTAGTATGATATTGGCTGTTGGTTTTTCATAGATGGCTTTTATCAGATTGAGGTAGGGACCATCTATTCCAATGTTTTGTAGGGTTTTTATGATAAATGTGTATTCAATTTTGTCAAATGCTTTTTCTGCATCTATTGAGATAATCATATGGTTTTTGTCCTTGACTCTATTGATATAGTGTATTACACTGACTGATTTGAGTATGTTGAACCATCCTTGCATCCCTGGGATGAATCCCACTTGGTCAGTGTGTATGATCTTCTTGATGATCTTCTGCATTCTATTTGCCAGTATCTTATTAAGTATTTCTGCATCTATGTTCATCAGTGAGATTGGCCTATAGTTCTTTTTTTCAGTAGGATCTTTCTCTTCTTTGGGGATTAAGGTGATGCTTGCTTCCAAGAATGAATTTGGGAGTACTGCTTCCCTTTCAATTTCATTGAAGAGCTTAAACAGTAGTGGCAGCAGTTGCTCTCCAAATGTCTTGTAGAATTGAGCAGTGAATCCAACAGGACCTGGGCTTTTCTTAGTCGGTAAGTTTTTAATTACGTTTTCAATTTCATTGATTGATATTGTGTTGTTTAGAATTTTTAGGTCTTCTTCGTTCAACTTTGGTAATTCATATTTATCTAGGAATCTGTCCATTTCTTCTGTGTTGTCCATCTTATTGGCGTATAGGTTCTGTGAGTAGGTATTGATGATCCTCTGGATTTCCGCTGGGTCCACTGTAATTTCACCTTTTTCGTTCCTAACTGCATGGATTTTGGGCTTTTTCTTTACTTTTTCTGATAAGGGTGGCTCAGGGTTTGTCAATTTTGTTTATTCTTTTGAAGAACTAACTCCTGATTTCATTAATTTTTTGTATCATTCTCTGTCTCCATTCCATTGATTTCTACTCTGATCTTTATAATTTCCTCCCTTGTATGAGCTTTGGGTTTATCCTGCTCTTCTTTTTTAGAAGTTTGAGGTTGAGCATCAAGTTGTTTAATTTGGCTCACTCTGTTTTCTTAATATGAGTATTCACTGCTATGAATTTCCCTCATAAGACTGCTTTCATTGTGTCCTATAGATTCTAAAATGTTGTACTGTCATTGTCATTTAATTGAAGGAACTGTCTGATTTTATTTAATTTCCTCTGTGACCTATTGGTTATTCAGGAGTGTGCTGTTCAATTTCCATGTGTTTATGAAATTCTTGTGGATTCTTTTGCTATTGATCTCCAATTTCATCACACTATGGTCTGATAATGTACAGGGGATTACTTCAATTCCTTTGCACTTACTTAAATATGTTCTACAAGTGAGTATGTGGTCTATTTTGGAGAACAACCCAAGTGCAGCTGAGAAGAACGTTTATTCTGATTTGGCAGGGTGGAATACTCTATAAATATATTTTAAGTTCATTTGTTCAAGAGTTCAATTGAGTTCTAGTATTTCATTACTTATTTTTTGTCTAGTTGATCTATCTATTTGTGACAGTGGGGTAGTGAGTTCCCCCACTACTACTGTATTAGTGGATATATGACTTTTCATGTCCGTTAGTATTTGTTTTATATAGTTGTGCACACTACTGTTTGGTGCATAGATATTTAAGATTGTCATCTCTTCCTGTTGGATTGTTCCCTTTACAAGGACGTAGTGTCCTTCTTTGTCTTTCTTAATCAGTGTTGGTTTGAAATCTACTTGATCTGCAAAGAGGATAGCTACTCCTGCTTTTTGGGGGGTTCCCATCATATGGAGTATTGTTTTCCACCCTTTAACTTTCAGTCTATGAGTTTCTTTTTGAATTAAGTGTGTTTCTTGTATGCAGCATATT
This sequence comes from Heterocephalus glaber, assembly GCF_053883595.1. Lineage (NCBI taxonomy): Eukaryota > Metazoa > Chordata > Mammalia > Rodentia > Bathyergidae > Heterocephalus > Heterocephalus glaber. Next base: position 28,275,358 of record NW_028258381.1, read on the forward strand.
TTTGGATTTTGCTTCTTGATCCATTCTGCCAGTCTATTTCTTTTGATTGGTGACTTGAGACCATTAACATTGATGGTTATAACTGATACATACTGACTTATCCTTGTCATGACTTTTTTTACTATTGCATTCTCCCCCTTTACATTTAATTTCTTGTCACACCTGATGGATTCATTCTGCTGTGCTTCCTGGGAATGTGATCTTCATTGTATTTTCTTAGGATATTGTCTAAAATTTTTTGGAGTGCTGGTTTGGTATTCATGAAGTTCCTAAGGTGCTCTTTGTCATGAAAGTAGCTTATTTCTCCATCTTTTTAAAGATAGTTTTGCAGGGTACATCAATCTGGGTTGAAGGCTGTTTTCCTTTAGGGCTTGGAATACATCACTCCAACCTCTTCTTGCCTTGAGGGTTTGCGTTGAGATGTCTGCTGTGATTCTGATGGGCTTTCCTTTGTATGTGATTTGTTTCTTTTCTCTAACTGCTTGTAGAACTTTGTTCTTCTGTTGTGTTTCTGGAATCCTAACAATTATATGCTTATATGCAATTTTTTTTTGATCAAGGCTAGTTGGAGTCCTATATGCCTCACTTATCTGTATGTCAAGTTCTTTTCCCATGCTTGGCAAGTTTTCTGCCATTACTTCTGAAAACAGTTTTTTTATATCATCTGAACTCTCTCCTGTTTCTTCATTGACTTTAATCAGACTTACGTTATTCTTCTTTGTATCATGTAGCAGCTGCTCAATTGATTTCTTGTCCCATACAATTTTGAAGCATTTTTCTTTTCCTTACCACTAATTGCAATCTGATTCTTTATATCTGAAATTCTGTCTTCACATTGGCTCATTCTGCAATGTAGACTTTCAATGGAGTTTTTAATCTCCTGGAAATCTGTTTGCATCTGTTTTATGGATTCCATTTGTTTCCTATGTTGGGATTCCATCATGTTCCTCAGTTCCTCTCTAGATTTATTAATCAAGTCTTGCACTATGAGCACAATCACTGCTGTTATCTGAGAAATTATTTCTGATTTCATTTTTTCCAGATCCTCTTTTGTTGCCAGTTCAGGGAGTTCAGCTGGTTGACTATCAGTGTTCCATCTCATTTCCTTTTGGGGTTGCTGTAGGTGATCTGGAAGTCTGGTTTTGAGACTTGTTTATGAGTCTTCTCATTTTGACAGGGGGGTGAAATGCTGTTGGCGCCTGCTTGGCTCACCTCCTCTGCACTGGGAGCAGTGGTACAGTGGCTCAAGAGCCCCTTCCTCTGTGCTGGGAGCAGTGATACGGTGGCCTGGAAGCCCCTTCCTCTGCACTGGGAGTGGTGGTACAGTGGCCCGTAAGCCCCTACCTCTGCACTGGGAGCAGTGGTACGGCAGCCTGGAAGCCCCCACCTCTGTGCTGGGAGCAGTGGTACAGCGGCCTGGAAGCCCCTTTCTCTGCACTAGAGTGGTGGTACAGCTGCCTGGAAGCCCCTTCCTCTGAGCTGGGAGCAGTGGTATCTCCCTCACTATTTTTAAGTAATCTTTCTTTTCCTGGTCACTAATCACAATCCTGTCTTCTATATCTGATATATATCTATATATAGGTAGATAGATATAGATATAGATATAGAGATAGATATGGATATAGATATATAGATAGATATGGATATAGATATATATCTTCTATATCAGATATATATATCTGACAGATATATATATCTGATATATCTGTCCTCACACTGGCTCTTTCTGCTGAATAAACTTTCAATGGACTGTTCAATCTACTGGATATCTGTCTGCATCTGTTTTATGAATTCTGTTTGTTTCCTATCCTGGGACTCCATCATGTTCCTCAGCTCCTGTATTTTTTTATTCTGTGTGTACTCTAGAGTTATTTGCCCTGTCTTTCACTATAGACACAATCTCTATTGTTATCTGAGAAGCTATTTCTGATTTTATTTTTTCCAAGTCCTCTTTTATTGCCAGTTCAGGGATTCCATGTGGTTGAGTTCCATCTCCTTATCCCTTGGGTTTGTCTTTGGTGATCTGTGAGTCTGGTATTTAGTCTTGTTTAAGTGTCTTCTCATTTCAATCAATGCTATCTGCTGTGCCTTTATTGAGGTGACTCTTTGCTCTCCCAGTGGGCTTCAATTCTCAACAAGCCTCATAGAGGCCTTCTCTCTACTGCTCCCCACTGTGCCAATTTCTGTATTGAGAATGATGGCCTTCTGGATCCCCATGCTTGGCTGTTGTCTGGGCAGGATTCTGGCTGGGGCCTGTGTACACTTACCGATGGTATCTGGGTGGGCCCCTGGTTGGGCCTGCCTGCCTGCCTGTGTAGCTATTGTCCAGGTAGGCTTTTGGCTGGGGCCTGTATGACTGTGCAGCTGTTGTCCAAGCAGGCTTCTGGCTGGGGTCTGTGCACACTTGCTGATGGTATCTGGGCAGGCCTCTGGCTTGGGCCTGCATGCCTGTGCAGCTGTTGTTCAGGCGAGATTCTGGCCATAGAAAATCTTTCTTATAAGTGTTTTAATTTGATATTGCCCAAACAAAAGATGACAGAGAAGGCTGACAATCTTTTCTTTTAAATGGTGTTGTGGAAACTGAATAGCCACATGTAAAAAATAAAATTATATTAAATGTAAAAATCAACTCAAAATAAATTAAAGGCCTGAAACTATAAAACTCCTAGAAGAAAATATGGTGAAAAAACTTCACAACATTGGTCTTGACAATTATTTCTTGGGTATACTACAGGCAAAAAATGTGAAAATAGATAAGAAAATCAAAAATCCTCTGTGCAATCAAGGAAACAATACGATTAAAAAGAAAAGCACCTAAGATGTGAGAAAATATTTGCAAGCCATATCTTTGGTAAGGGGTTAAGATTCAAAATACAGAAGGAGCTCCTAAAATTCAATAACACAAAAGTAACCTGATTTTTCAAATGGGCACAGAATTTGAGTAGATATTTTACCAAAGACAAATAAATGACCAACAGGTATACTGATCATCAGGTGAATATAAATCAAAACCACAAGAGATATAAGGGGAGGGAGAGAGTGTGGGAAGGAGAAAGAAAAAGAAAGTAAGAGTTAACAAAAATGTGGAGAAATTGTACGTGGGTACTAATTAAGACAGTATGGAAGTTCCTGAAAAAATTGTTTTAATTTTTATTTAATAAATGAAGATAAAAGTAAAATGATTTAGCAATTCTACTTATGGACATTTATCCAAAAGAACTGAAAATATGACCACAAAGAGATGGGTGTACTCTTGTTTGTCTTAGAACCTGTTACAGCTGAGATTCAGATTAGATATAGATGATAGATAGATAGATAGATAGATAGATAGATAGATAGATAAATCCAGCTTGTCTGTGTACACCATAAGTCATAAGAGTCCCTTTACTGCAGTCTCTAATACTAAATGCCCACTCTAGTAGCCATAGAAGTTCATGGAAGAGCTTTGGCTCAGTTTCTCTACAAAGTATCCTCGTTAACTGTTCAGACTTGAGTATTACCCTAAATTACAGTGATTTAGCTAAGATTCTGGAAATCTAGTAAGTTCTCTCAGTCTCTTCTCCATGTTAAAATTTCCTCCCCTGTTACAAATCTTTTACTGCAAAGAGATTGATCCCCTGGAATTATAAGGTCAGCTATTATTAAGTGATTACTATGTGTGCCAAACAATGCTAAATTCATCTTATGATTATTATTACCTTGAGTGTGAGCACAATCATAAGATATACATATCACTATAAATTTACTATATTCAGGAAAGAGAAACACTGAAAGATAAGCAATCTACTCAAGCATTTATTAGCAGAGCTACATACTACTGTTTTCCTGATGCTGAATTCTTTTATCCCATTTGTTGGAAACCTACATGGTGTTTGCCGTTTTGGTTCAATATGACATCCTTGGATAATTGTTATATGAACATAACTGAGGTCACAATATCTTTTATAATGGGTGATGGTTAGACCCAGACAATTTCACAAGTACCAGCCTGTGCTACCACCAAAGGGTGCCCAGCTCCAGGTACTACTAATCTCTCCTTTCAGCTGCACTGACAGTCAATTTCTAGGACCCCAATGTCATCACTCCTAAGTTTAAAAAAAAAAACCTTCAATTTTGCCTGGATCCATTTTCATTTCTCTTCCTTAAATGTTCTGGCTTGGGGACAGGAGAACAAGATTCTGCCACTAACTTACTATTACAGCCTTGAGCAAATCACTTAAACTTGTCAGGTCACAATTTCCTCTTGCATAAATTTATGTATTAGACTGGTCCCTTCTAGCTATAAAGTTCTGTGATTTTAAGATCAAACATAAAATCCTGATAGGAGGATTGTAATAAAAACAGTGAAAAAGAAGGAAAATGGCCTGGTCTGGAAGATCTTTTCTTGTTTTATTATGAGAGTTTGGGGCTATTTTATACAAGTTTACATACTCTCAGAGACATTTAAAATGAGGGCATTTTACAAGGTAAGAAACAAGAAAGCCCTCACACACATGATATTTAAAATATGGCTCCACAGTCCACAGCACCTTCATCATGTATAAATAGAACATAGCATTTACAACCACTTATACCATAATATATTTCTTTTGGCTGAGAGGTAATGTTCAGTTACAAGAGTCTCTGAGAACACTGACTTTTTTCTTTATGTTCCTATTTTTTACAGACATAAGGTCCTCAGGCACTTAATCTAATTATCACTGTGTTTTTTGTAAACAATTATAATGGTGCCTATTCATCAAACACCTACTATGGGGTCTAACTGTATGCTTAGTAACTTACATACATAATCTCATTCTTCCAACAAGCCTGCAAAATGTGTAATCATCCCACTTTACTCATAAGAAAATCAGTCCTCAGAGAGTACATTAGCTTAGCTGAACTGTTAAATAAGAAACCAGGACAGAGACCCAAGAATGAAAATCTGCTCTGCCATTCTCCCCTGAAACAACTTAAATCAATCCACTATTCATATAATAACATTAATAAAATTTATTGAACATTTACTATACAAAAACCCTTTTATGCCTCCAAGGTACCTTATCAGCAAAGCACTATTATTATATCCATTTTATAGGTGTGGAAACTGAAGCATACAGAAGTTAAGTAACTTGTCCAGGGTTGCAGTTAAAAAAGATCAATGCTAGCAAACTCCTTACTTGAAGACCACCTTCAATCTCATAGGAGCTTAAGATGTAGAAGAAAAGTACTCATTTCTTCTCAATTTTCACAAATTAATATCTAGCATGATTTGATAAGATAATGGTTATACTTTCAAATAAATCATTTAATTCATTTCTGCTTTCCACACACCTTACTCATATATCAAACGTGTATGAAAAGAAATGATGTTTCAGGGTTATACATATTCCAGTACACCTGTCACCATCTCAATTGCTTCAGTTCCCTACATTTTACTTCCTTTTTTATGAAAACTTAATCAGCAAGTTTCTTTCCCTAAACCAATGAAACCAATGATGATGATGATAAATCTTTCATATGATTACCTTCAACTGTTTCTACCATTCCATACTATCCCAACACAGCAGAGCATGGTTTAAATTTTAAGTATTAAAACCTAATTTATGAAAAAAGATGTGATAAACTAACCTCTTCAGGATCCTAAAACTTGGGGTTTTCTCTTATTGAAAATAATTAATAGTCTATTCTCAACCCAAAGAGAGACACATACAAATATTTTCAAAGAGCAGAAATAATATATGGCTGGTTGTAAAATATGTTTTAAATATCATAAAGTTCATGATAAACCTTAATTTCAAATAAACCCATTGATGTTGTAAATATATACTGTGTTGGAGTGTTTAAAAAAATTATACACAAAATAAATTCTCCATTGCAACATTAATTTTCCATTACCTTTTTCAATAGTATCCTATGAAAACATTACTTGTATAGAAGATAGATACTTTATGATAGCAATACACTGGAGCCAGTGAGGCTTATGTCAGTGTTTCCATTTAAGCTATTTTTTCCAACACATTAATGATTGGACCATAAAAATATGATTAAGTGAAATCTGGCAAGTATGTACTTAGTAAGATTTTTTTAACTAAAATAAACTAAAAACAATGGCTGACCACTTGGAAGACTTTTTAAAATTATTTTTAGGGATAGGTGATGTTAAGAAAAGTTATACAAGGGGCCAGGGATTTATTTAGCTCAGTGGTTCCACTGCCTGCTTCGCAAGCACGAGGTCCCAAGTTCGATCCTTGGTACCAAAAAATAAAAAGAAAAGAAATGTTAGACAAAAGGTTTTGGTAACTTGATTTCTAAATAGACTTTAGAAGTTTGTTGTCAAATTAATATTACCAATTTTTTCTATAAAATAGTCAGTGACTGTAAACAAGTTGACCTACACTTTCTTACTGAACAGGACACATATCAACAGTAACATTAATATTTTTCCACAGATACCAGTTACACACAGTATAAGGGAGTCTTGGTATTCTTACAAGGGTGGCGTGTCAAAGGGTAATAATGGCTCCATTTACAATTGCACTTCTGGTAACTGTTACAAGAGTTGGGAATATGGGTCAGGACTCAGAAATACATGGGTTAAGGTGTCAGCTCTGCCAGATGCTAGCTGCTGTGACCTAGTATAGCTATTTAATCTCCCCGTGCCTCGGGCAACTCATTTTTAAACTGATAATAAAATGTATAGTAGTCATCTCATAGGCCTATTCATCCAAAAAGAAACTGAGTACCTGCCAGAGCAAACAATTATAAAGTCAACTTTTTGAAACCTGCTTAAACATAATATAAAATTTCTGAAATCATGGAAATTTTTCAAAATGAAGAATCAGTGATTATATG